>NC_079487.1:3997500-4297500 GCF_020520425.1 Spinacia oleracea | reverse complement strand
GTGTTGATGCTGCCGACATATCCGAGGAAGAGGCTCGTGCTGAGTCGAGCCAATGAGCCGACATTACTGGTCACTTTCCCACCTGTTTTAGCTCTTTACCCTCGTCGTTTCGAGGAGGCGGATCCGAATGGGAGACTTGCGTCCATTCTGCATGAAAAATCTGGGATCGTTGGTCCGGTGAACCGAGCGGTTGATGGGGCGTGGCTGGTGGAAGCGAAGAAGGGTGCCTATCATCGGTTGGGCGAGGATCTGTACGACATTCAATATGCTCCGGGCAATTTGTGCGTGCTCCCTACTCAAGTTAATGCGAGGGTGAATCGTCCTCCTCCTGGTTTTATTGTTGTGTACACCCACCACTTTGAATATGGTCTTCGGTTCCCCGTGGATCCCTTCATCTCTCGGGTGCTGATTGAGTACAATATTTCATTAGCTCAGCTGACGCCCAAATCGATGCGGCATATCGCTGGGTATCGTTGGATGTACGATTACTGAAGGAAATAATTCCCTTGGTCTAAGTGTGCATTTAATGCATTTAATGCTAATGTTTAACAAGTGCGGTTCAGTATTAATTAGCAAGTTAATAATTCAGTAAGATCAAGTGAACAAAATGCCTAACTAGAGGCCGCTTCAGTTCAAGTGGAGTTAATAACATTAATCCACAACTTACTCTTGACCGAACCCGTAGAGTCACACAAATAGTACGTGAATGGATCAAGTATTCAAGTGAATACATTATTCATTAAAGTACTCTATTTATGATCATTCGAAAATGACGGATCTCGGTTCCAGTGGGAGCTGAAATCGTCAAAAGGAAAAGTAAAGAATATTCCGGAAATGAAGATATTGCCGGAAACGGAAATATGGTTCATGACGAAAAATAAATATTATCCAAGTCGTAGATGTTGCCGGAAACGGAAACATGGTTCGTATCGGAAAATATTAACAGAAATAGAAATATTGCCGGAATCGGAAATATTGCCGGAAACGGAAATATTGCCGGGATCGGAAATATTGTCGGAATAGGAAATTATTATCGGAATCAGAAATATTAACGGAAACGTAAATGTTGTTCGAAACGGGAATAAATTCTTGAATCGGAAAATGAATCGGAAGCTCGACGAGCGACAAGCCGACAAGCGAGCCGGCTCATCACTAGACAAGCAAAGGCCGCACGAACATCGCAAGGCACAAGGCCCAGTGCCAACGCTAGGCCTAACGCCCAGCAATGGTGCTGGCTTGTTGTACGATGGGCCACGACCAAGCAGTAGCAAGCAATGGGCCACGACCAGCAGCGAGCCTCGCTTGGGCCAAGCCAAGGAGCGCGCCAGCATGGGCCTACAAGGCTGCGTTGGTGGCGAGTCCTTGTGCATCAAGGCTTGTGCGATTTCTTTGGCGCCAAGTAACTTGGGCCTTAAGAAATCAGTTTTCCTACTTCTACTAAAACTAGATATATTGGATAGATTTGAAACACCTAGTGTTTAATTAATCCTAGAATTCTAATGATACTAATTAACTAGAGTCCTAATAGGATTAGTTAATTGAATCCTAATAGAATACTAATTCCTTTTTTCCTACTCTAAAAATAGGTGATTAGTGTTCACAATTTATAGACAACCCATAACACATACTTTACATAGATTGTGTTCAAGGGAGGACATAATTAATAGCCTAACCCGAGTGAATAAAACCTTAGTGAATATCCCAGTTGGTTGAACCTAAGGCGGATCCGAACGTGCTGTGGACTTTCTACGGAGGGGCGACACTTGGAGCTCTAAAGACTTGTTCTTGTTCGGTTCGGGAGCAGTTAGGGAAGGCACGCATCACATTGTATGTAACCTAAATTATGCTAATTGACTATGCGACAATTAATTTGGATTCCTGGCTTTATGGTTTTTCCGCATGAAATATATTGTTTATATTATTCATAACATTACTGTGGTATCACGAGCCTCTAATTAATTCCATAATCAATTATAGTTAACATGGATTAAATTTTATTAATTTGCAATGAATTAAAGGGGTGATTAATTACCTGATTGTAATTGATTGCAAATTCGTGCGATTATTTGAATTATATGTTCGCAGGATTTTCGGCAGTTTTGTCAATAATGGTCGAAATCTTATGTTTTTATAGTGAATTTCGCATGTATACGATGTTTTAAAATTTTGACAAGAACCATAGATTTGATGCCGAACCCAGAATTCCCAAATTCGAAGCCTAACTATGACTTTTCGGAGGTTTTTAGTTTTTTGAATGCAAAATTTGTAATTTTTATGATGTTAAATTAAATATTTGCGAATCTTGTATGTAAACCTTGAATTTATGAATGACCTACTGTATATGTTTAATAATTTTAAGGTCTAATTTTGTTAATTATACAACCTAATTTATAATTATAATTAATTTGTTGAATTTCAAATAATTTAGATTTTGTTTTGATTTTCATAATTAATTGATAATTTAATTAGCATCCTATGATTAAAAACCACCATAAAATTTGTTAAAGTTGAAAAATTTTAAAATTTTATGACCTAGATTTTAATCCCTAAAGAAATCATGTAATCGGAAATTAATTTGACTATAAATTTTTGATTTTTCGCCTAAATTTAGTGATATTAATATGGGTTATTAATTTGTCGTTAAATTTAATTATAAAAGTTTTGATTTTCATGAATCTTTCACAATCTTGCAAGCACGATGCAATGGAAGCTAAGTGTTACCTTAAGGGGTGTTGCATAGTGCGGACATGCGACGACGAGCAAGGGAGCACGTCGCTCATGCGGTATTAGGCAGCGAGATAGGCACGAGCATGCGCGTGCGGGCACAGGGCCTGTGCGGTGTGTGTTGTGCGAGTGATTGAGCAAGGCGAATAGCATCAAGCGCAAGGCAAGAGGCAGGGCAAGCAACACGCTGAGCAAGGGAGCTCGCGTGCCACTGCGCCTAGCCTACTGCCCAACGCACAGGAGCAAGCACATCGTTGGCTGTTGCGTTGCTCGCTGCGATGCACCACATGACCATCGACAGAGCAGGCCTTGGGCGCTGCACTCGTGCACGCGGCCCATGAGCGCTGCTGCTGTACGGGTTGGGTGAGGCGTGGGCTTTGGCCTACTGCCTTGCCTTAGTTTGTTGGGTCGTTTCGCTTTAATTTTTCCGTTGAACAACGATTTTAATTAATTTAATTGGTAATTTTAATTTTTCTCGGAATTTAATTTTGTTAATTTAATTATTATAATTTATTTTATACTAATTATTTTAAATAAAATTAAAACCTTGGTAAAATTATAATTAATTAATTTTAATCAAATGCATGTAAAATAATTAAGAGAATTAAAATTATTTTATGTGAGCTTTAAATTTTAATTAAATTTGTAAGTTTCCTGTTGGACTAGGAAATACAATTTTATGTTTAAAATTAGTAAACCATGTAAATTCTTGGTTTTAGCGGGAGATTTTAGTCATTATACTCTTGATTAGGTCTTTATTCCTTTAAGGTTAAAACAACTCGATTAGAACTAATAAGGTTGAATAATTTGTAGATTGTTGGAACCTTTTATTAGTTGCTGCAAATGTTTATGTGATGCATATTTTTTTCTACTAACCTGCTAAATGGGCCATTCATTGATAAATGAATGGATTAATGGTATATTGTAAATGTACTATTTTGTAGGTTGCGGAAAGTGACTTATATGTCCCAAATAGGATGGTAAATATGGTTTGCGTACCATTGATTTGAATGTAAAATTGGTCTAGTGCACCAAAGTTTTTATTTCAATATGGTATGCGTACCATCAATCAGTTGTAATTATTTTAATTATATCATATCCTATTTGAAGAAAAAATGGCTCCTCCCATGTTGAAATTCAAGACGGAGTTTCCAATCCATTTTCAAGATAGAGTTTGAAGTTGAAGCTTCAAGATGAAGTCGGGTCATACTAGATCACATTTAAATCTTATGCATGTTTTAAGTTATTTATTGTTTTAAATATGTCTTAATATTATGCATGAGATTGTGGCTTGACTATGTTGCATGATTAAGGATTTTAGTTCACTTAAAATCTAACCAACATAGTAAGAGCCCTACGTTCCAAACTTTAAAATTGAGCTAAAAGGTCCCATTACAAAATAACGCTTACTTGGATAACCTTTACATCAATCTAGGAATAGTTTACCACCATAGTCAGGTGTTGCTTATTGATTCTAAAGGGGTAAGGTACACAATAGTTGTGAGTACATGTTATTTTTGGTAAAACTCAACGATATAAGTGTAGGGGAATATATTTAAACATATTAAGATGTGCGGAAACAATCCCCAAGGCCAGGAAGCATGTATAAAGCACAGATTAAGCAGACTTACGTTTGAAGCGTGTTTTCCACAAATTGTCAACGAACACGAACTTAGAACTCTACTTGTCGTTCCTCTACTTGGTTCACCGACACGACCAGATCCGTCTTGATTATCGTAGCTTAGATAATCGATCAAGATACTTTGCTTTTGGGAAGAACTCACTTTGGAGGCACAGAGAGAATTAGGGTTCTCTGTGACTCTAGGGTTTGAGTGTGACTGAATTGTGTGTGTTGGAAAAAGGGTTAGACGGTTATTAACATAACCTTACTAACCGATCAAGCCACAAGGGCAAGGCCGGCCAGCAAGCCCGCGCAAGAGCACACACGAGCACATCGCGCTGGGCCGTGGGCCGCGCTTGCTGTTGCTGTGTTGCTGCTTCGGCCCGCGCGCACACACGCGCAGCTCGCTCGGCCATGGGCCAGCGCTGCCGTGTTGTTGCGGCCTTGCTTGCATGCCCAGCGCGCCCATGGGCCTTGAGTGCCTTGCGCACTCGGCTCGTGGGCCGCTCTTCGTATTCGCGATTAATATATTTCCGATATATTATTTATCGTTTCGTATACGACGAATCACCGTCGTACGATACGATTTATTCGTTTCGCCTAGCTTATGAATATTCGTGATACGATATACGATTCCGATGCAAGATCGTATCGTATAATACGTTTTCCAACTAATTCCCGAAAAGCTATTAAATGAATTTCTGATTCATTTAATCCGGTGATCTGTTACGTGTCATTGGTGTGACCTTGTAGGTTCAGTCAAGAGTAAGCTGTGAGATTAATATTCATTAGAACTCACTGATCGGAAGCATTGCTCTAGCTAGCTGTTCCGATCACTTGATCTCACTGAATTAATTGTTCGCAATTAATCTGAACCTTGGTATTAGACTTAATGCACCTTGGGTGAAGGACATATTTCCTTCAGTCTCCCACTTGTCATTCAGACAAGTGTGCATTCACATTCCTTTGTCACTTAGTGTTACTTACTGAACATAAGGTAAGATCCAAGCCATCCTTATTAGGTCCAGAAGTGTTTCTCGGATTACAGAGTTCAACTGTTAAATTTTGCAGAAGGTTAAGCCTTAACCATTCTGAGCACGGTCATGCATTTTACAGTATCTAACTCTCCGAGAGGCCTTGTTACACAACAACACCATATCCTATCAAAGATAGGAGGACAATCCATTCTTGCAATCTATGAACACTCACTTTGATTCATAGTAGCCCAATAACTGCTTTTATAGCCTCCTTTTACGGTGCGACATTTAGCTAGTATCAAAGCGAACTAATTCTCAAACGAGCAGACATAATCGCTTATGTTCTGAGGAACGGTTTCTAATCACCATTAATGAGAACTACCTATGACATGACTTTAATCTCTTAAAGTGTTCTCATGGTCAATCCGATACAAGATCCAATAAGTATCTATGCAAAAGATTCTGAAATCCAGTCACTCTAGTTCAAGAAACAGAACTAAGTAATCTACTTGCAATCTAATCTTCATTAGTCATTGGTCGTCTACCTTTCAATGACCTGGATTAGGGATCCTTTTGTGACTTCAATATTCAAGTTCACTTATGGGTGTTTCTTTGTCGAAGAATCCATCTTGACATCCCATTTGAATGATTTGAATCACATGGACTTATCATTTAATACTAAACCAAAATTAAATGAATATGAAATAATAAATTTCATAAATATAAAATGGTTAAATCAATTGTTTTAAACATAGATCTAACAGATGTTCTAAAACAATACTTAGAAAATCAAAGTCATTCTCCAACATGCTTGATTCCCATGGTTGCTACATGTGCGTTGTGTTTCACTTGTGGAAACGGTTTAGTCAATGGATCCGCGACGTTGTCGTCAGTTCTAACCTTGCAAATCTCGATTTCTTTTCTTTCAACGATATTTCGAAGTATATGAAATCGCCGCAGTACGTGCTTGGACTTCTGGTGGCTCCTAGGTCCTTTGCCTGGGCAATGGCTCCGCTATTGTCGCAATACAAAGCCACTGGTCCTTTAATGGAGGGGACAACCCCAAGTTCTTCGATGAACTTCCGAATCCAAACAGCTTCCTTTGCTGCTTCTGAGGCAGCAATGTACTCGGCTTCAGTTGTAGAATCCGCAATAGTGCTTTGCTTAGCATTTTTCCAGCTTACTGCTCCGCCGTTGAGGTAGAACACAAACCCAGACTGTGATCTGAAATCATCTCTGTCGGTTTGAAAGCTTGCGTCAACTCATCTGTACCACCATAAACCAGAAATTGATCCTTAGTCCTTTTCAGGTACTTTAGGATGTTCTTGGCAGCAGTCCAATGTGCATCACCTGGTTCTGATTGGTACCTGCTCGTTGCACTGAGTGCGAACGAAACATCCGGCCTTGTACAAATCATAGCATACATGATGGATCCAATAGCCGAAGCGTATGGAATTCCACTCATCTCTCTACGCTCATCAGATGTTTTGGGACACTGACTCTTGCTTAGATATGTGCCATGTGACATGGGTAGATGGCCTCTCTTGGCTTCCATCATATTGAACCTAGCTAGCACTTTGTCAATGTAAGTGCTTTGTCTTAGTCCAATCATCCTCTTAGATCTATCCCTATAGATCTTGATGCCCAATATGTACTGTGCCTCTCCTAAGTCCTTCATTGAGAAACACTTTCCAAGCCAAGTCTTTACAGACTCCAACATAGGAATGTCATTTCCAATAAGCAGTATGTCATCAACATACAAGACTAGGAATGCAATTTTACTCCCACTGACCTTCTTGTATACACAAGATTCGTCCTGATTCTTGATGAAGCCAAACTTATTGACTGCTTCATCAATTCGTTTATTCCAACTCCTTGATGCCCGCTTTAGTCCGTAGATGGACTTCTTAAGCTTGCATACCTTTCCTTGGTTCTTTTGATCGACAAAACCCTCCGGCTGCGTCATAAACACAGTCTCTTCAAGAAAACCATTCAAGAAGGCAGTTTTGACATCCATTTGACATATTTCATAGCCATGAAAAGCGGCAATCGCAAGGATTATCCGTATAGACTTAAGCGTCGCAACTGGAGAAAAGGTTTCATCGTAGTCAACGCCGTGAACTTGCATGTAACCTTTTGCTACAAATCTAGCTTTGTATATTGGTCAAGGGGAAAACTAGGTCATTACTAGTCTCTCCTAATCAAACAAATTACCTAGACTAATCACTAAACACAAGTAAAGCGATAAGTAAGGGTCGAAATCCACAAGGACTAAGATGCACTAGATTATGCTAATCGAACAACAAGCTAGGTCGGAACGAGTTGGAAAGTCAACTAAAACTAAATCAACTAAACTAACTACCAAAGACAAACGAGGTTAGGGAATGGGGATCAAACGCCAACCAATCGTGATACAAGCATAAGAGGACCAAAACTAGGGACGATAATGCATAAACACTACATGAATGAAATGTTGGTTCAATTATGGACTCCAATCATCCCCCGAGGCGAATCCTTTCTTAGGATGACAAAATGCGGACTCCCATCCTACACTCTATCACTCTTAGGTAAATTAAACATCAACCAACAAATAGTCAACACAAAGTCACAATCCCTTGATTTCCCAAGGCTGACTACCCCAATTTTAATGCTACACACAAGTGATCAATTCATATGCAACAAAGCTTGAGTACATTCAAACATGGAATAATTTAATCATGCAAAATCTCTAATTTCGAACTCAAATCCCCAAATCAATCATGGTTGAGTTTTCACCCAAACCCTAACCAATGACACTACTCCATAAACATAAAAATAGGAAATTTAAAGAAATTAACAACTAGAAACATGAAACTAAACAATAACAACAACTAATCTAAACATGAATCACTAAACTAAACAAAAACAATTAAACTAATTAAAACGATAAATAAATAAAACAATAATTAAAGAAATAAATGAAGAGAGAGGAGTAAAAAAAATCTCATTGATTAAATGGTGGAAATCTCCAAATCATCAATTCCCATCTTTGATTCATCAAAATCCATCTTTAACCCATTGTTTTTCTCACTTTCTCTCTCCAAAAACTAACTAAAACCCTAAAAACTAAGAGAAAATGAGAGCTACGCTTAGTTATGTACATTGTCATCCAAAATCTACCCCCTTTAACTATTTATAGTACTACACTAATAAAAGAAAATAAAAGAAAAAGAGAAAAGAAAAAAGAAAAAAGAAAAAAGAAAAAAAACTAAAACAAAATTCAAGTAAAATTAAAAGGAAACTAAAAGAAAGGGAAAATAAAAAGAAATAAAAAAATAAAAAAAAAATAAAAGAAAAGGAGGACCAGCCCAAGAAAACCAAAACCCCCGTAGCATTTTCTTTTGATCAAAACAAATCAGGCCCCCTTTTTCTTCGTCTTCATCTCCTCCATCGTTAATCAATCATAAATCCTCACCAACGATCATTATCATCGACCATCTTCGCATCATCTTCGATCATCCATCATCCACCATCACCGTTGATCATCAACCATCATCAATCATCCACGGCCACCATCATCTCCATCATTTCCTACCCAAAATCGCAGCCATCAATTCACTGTGTACGGCAATGAATCGAGCCACCAACAAACACCAAAGCAAGCCGGCACGTGACTTTCATTGATTCCGTACCAAATTTGAGCGCTCTAATGTTCGGACGAACTCTAATGAGGGTTTGGACGAACTTGTTTTCGGTTTGGGCGAACTCCATTGAGGTTCGACCGAACCTCATACAATCAGGAACTCTAAATTTTAGGTTCGGTCGAACATAATTACGAACTCAATTCCTCTGTTTTTTGCTCTGTTCTTGGATGATAATGCCTGCGTTTTCTGCTGTTTTGGTATTGTTGTTGGTTGTGTGTTGCGTAGCTGTTGTAGTTGTTGATGAATGATGAAAATGGTGGTTGTTGTTGGTCATTGTTGCGACGGTTTGGAGGTGCTTAGGCTAGAGTGGTGAATGTGGGAAGGCGAGTGGTGCCTGCTTAGGCTGGAGATGGATGGAGTTGAGGTGAGCAGGAGAGAGAGCAGCTGCTCGTGGTGGTTTGCTGATGTTGTTGGGCTTGTTGTGATGTGGTGAAGGATATGTGGTGCGGTGTAGGTTAAGGTGGAAGGGTTGTTGACTTGTTGTAGCTTATTGTTCTTTGAACCATAGTTGACTTTTCTTGACCAATATGATATGCAATTGATTTCGGCCCTTGAAACGTCTACTCCGAACTCCATACACAAGCAACCTACAAAATTAAAACAAAAAAAATGAAGGGAGAAACGAATGAAAGTAAAATGAATAATAATAATAATAATAATAATAATAATAATAATAATAATAATAATAATAATAATAGAAATAGAAAATAAAATAAAATATGAAATAGAAAATTAATAACGAAAACTATAATAATTAAACTATAAAATTATAAAATAAATAAATTACGAAATTACGAAATTAAGATCTAAAAACTAACAAAAATAGCTAAAAACGCTAAACTAAGCTATAAATAATCGAAATAAGAAATCAAGTAAAATAAAGACTAAAAATGCTAAAAATAGAATAAAACCGTCTCAAATAATGCCTAAATTACTACCCTATTCATCATATATGTATACGATTCCATCTTTGTCTTTCTTCAATTTGATGACCCATTTGCATCCGATAGGTGTGAACCCATCCGGCAAATCAACCAAATCCCAGACTTGATTTTCAGACATGGAGTCTATTTCAGATTGCATGGCCTCTAACCATTTAATGGAGCTTGGGCTCGTCATATCTTGCTTGTAAGTCATAGGTTCATCACTATCCAATATGAGAACGTCTAAGTTTTCAGTCAAGAGGATGCCTGTCCATCTGTCCGGCTGAAAAATAGTTCTACTTGACTTACAAGGGGCAACAACGTTTTGAGGAACTACTCCCACTGGCTCTTCTAATGACCTTGGAGGTTCATCAACTTGAACTGCTTCTAAAGAGTTCTGAGTTCGTTGTTCGTCTCGAATCTCTTCGAGGTCTATTATTCTCCCACTTGTCAATTTGGAAATATGATTTCTTTCCAAAAAGACACCGTCACGAGCAACGAAAACCTTGTTATCTGACTTGTTGTAGAAATAATACCCCTTTGTTTCTTTTGGATACCCAACAAAGAAACATTTGTAAGATTTAGGTTGTAGCTTGTCCGAAATTAATCGCTTGACATATGCTTCGCAACCCCAAATCTTCAGAAAAGACAACTTTGGAAGTTTCCCAGTCCATAATTCGTATGGAGTCTTTTCAACAGCTTTTGACGGAGCACGATTCAGTGTGAGTTCTGCAGTTTGCAACGCATGTCCCCAGAACTGTAAAGGAAGTTCGGCCTGACCCATCATTGACCTGACCATATCGAGTAAGGTCTTGTTTCTCCGTTCCGACACTCCATTCCATTGAGGTGTCCCTGGAGCAGTCAATTCAGAAAGAATACCGCATTCTTTTAAATGGTCATCAAACTCGTGGCTAAGATATTCACCTCCTCGATCCGATCTTAGAGCTTTGATTATCTTTCCATGTTGATTCTCTACTTCATTTTGAAATTCTCGGAATTTCTCATACGATTCAGACTTGTGCTTCATTAAGTAAATATAGCCATATCTACTGAAGTAGTCCGTAAACGTTATGAAATAGCTGAAATCACCTCTAGCTTTCGTACTCATAGGCCCACATACGTCCGTATGTATTAGCCATAGTAGTTCGCTTGCTCTTTCTCCCACCTTTGAGAAAGGTTGCTTTGTCATTTTGCCAAGTAAACAAGATTCGCATTGATCAATCTTCTCTAAGTCGAATGATTCTAGAATTCCTTTCGTTGAAGTAATTCCATGCGCTTTGTGTTTATATGGCCCAATCGACAATGCCACAGAAATGTGAGATCCGAATCACCAGTTTTAGCCTTTTTGGTATTTATGTTATAAATGTGTTTGCTCGTATCTAGCACATAAAGACCGTTTTCTTGTTGTGCTGAACCATAAAACATTCCATTCAAAGTAAAGAACAACTATTGTCTTTAAATTGAAAACTAAAACCTTTAGAATCCAAACTTGAAACGGAAATAATGTTTCTGGTGATACTAGGAACATAGTAACAGTTTTCTAGTTCCAAAACAAAACCACTAGGCAAAGAAATAAAATAAGATCCTACGGCTAATGCAGCAATCCGTGCTCCATTTCCCACGCGTAGATCCATCTCGCCTTTATCAAGCTTTCTACTTCTCCTTAGTCCCTGCGAATTGGAACATAAGTGTGAGCCACAACCAGTATCTAATACCCAAGAAGTAGAATTAGCAAGATTACAATGTATAACATATATACCTGAAGGAGAAGCAACGTTTTTGTCCTTCTTCTCTTGCTTTAGTTTGGGGAAATCTCGCTTGTAATGACCAATCTCATTACAATTGAAGCATTGCGATGTAGATGGAGAACGACCCTTCTTCATCTTCTTCTTGGATGGCGCCACTTGCCTTCCTGAAGTAGATGGAAATGCACCCTTGCTTTGGATCTTCCCCGGAACCTTTTTCTTGATTTTCTTACTCTTTACTTTTAGCGATGCTTGCTTATCACTTACAAAGTCCAGTTCATACTGATGAAGCAAGTAAATTAGTTCACTAAGAGTGTTTTCCCTTTTCTTGGAAAAATAGAGTAGTTTGAATTTCTTATAACCAGGGTGAAGAAAATTCAAAAGTATTCCCGCTGCTACAGAATCTGGGAATGGATCACCAAGTAACTCAAGCCGGTTGAGAAGCCCAACCATTTTCTTTGTATGAGTTCTGATTGGCATCCGCGCTGTCATTTCAAGATCAATGACCCTTTCCCTTGCCTTTTGTCTTTTGACGTCAAAGCAACAACCCAGTGGAGCATTAAGCTTTAGATCCTCAAATGAATTTACCAATTCAAAAACATTTTGGTCGACATGTTGACCACCATGTTGGAATCTACCACGACATATATCCCTAAGATTCCTTAGGAGTGCCCATGGCTCGTATGCAACGAACCTTGCACTCCAATCCTTGGGGATAGAGCCAAGAATAAGATCCATCACTAGTGTCATGTGGTTCGCCCACGCACAGTGCTTTTCTGGGGTCATATCCTTTGAGTAATAGCTGGGGATGGGATGGTCAACTACATATTCAATGTTGTTCCACCTGAGGACTTGCCGAAGCTTCCTCTCCCAATCAAGAAAGTTTGATAGGTTCAATTTTACATCCAGAATTTCGGTAACTTTGAGTTGTGTTTTGATTGCGGCCATTTTGATGACTACAATCGAAAAGAATTTGCAATAAATAACCACTTATAAACTTCATAACTTTAAAATAAAAGCAAGCATGCAATCATTAAAGCTATTAAAACATTTCATTTATGCTAAAAGAAAAAACATGGTCCAAAAAGAATGAAACGATTCCAAGACCCCAAAAGTCCTAAATCCTTAAGCAGCTTTGGCATGTCTTAAGAAGTTTAAGATTCTAGGTAAGCAAAACCTATTGCTAGTAATCTCCAAATTACTCCTGGTTCATAAATTAATACCATAATTTATCCCATTGCCACAACATAATGCCATTGTTGTTTGAGTTGAAACCACAATCAACGTGCTCCTTTGGGATGCCTTACCACCTAAGTCAACTAAAATAGCACCTCGCTTTGGCGTAAACCTACTACCTTAGATCCTTAGATTTTTGTAAGTGCTTGATTTAGAAGGCAATTTTAAACTCAATATTACTTTGGACCTAGTTGTTTCTATGTTGGTTCGATTATTTGGTGAACTTAATCTAATCGAGTCATATGAAACAACCTATTCATGCAAAGCATACATACATTCATACATTCACGCATAATATATATATATATATATATATATATATATATATATATATATATATATATATATATATATATATATATATATATATATATATATATATAGAAGTGCATAAATAAATGGTGATCTAGTATGGCCCAAAACATCTTGTCTTGAAGCATCCAATCTTCATCACCTCCTTGTTAGCTTGGCATCGTCTTAAATCTTCGTTCAAATGCTAACTTAAAGTTCTAAACTTAGAAATACTTGAAAATAATAAAATTACATCAAAATTTCCATGGTACGCAGACCATATTTAAAACTTTACATTCAAAGATAGAACGGTACGCAGACCGTATTTAACTATCCTAAATGGTCATACTAGTCACTTGGAGTACCTGCATTACATAAAATATATATTCTATGCATTCATCCATTCGTATGCTAAAACGAATGGCCAATATAAATATGCAAGTATTTACGTGAATTAATTAAAATTCACGTTCACAGAAACGCGTCCTAAAAGATTAATCAATTTCCAAATTATTAATCCTTAGACTTTATTCTAATTAAAATTGAATTTAATTAAAATAATGCGACCTACAAAAATAATTAAAATTAATTATTTCATTTTAATTTCAATTAGTGGCTCCCACTCAAACCAATAATTATTCCGGATAATTAATTACGAAATATTAAATTAAAACTCGCGACCCGGCCCAAGTAAATAAAATATTAAATTAAATATCCCGTTAGCCCAAATTAATGCAAATATGCGAAGCCCAACGAAATAAACAAATTTTCAACAAAAAAGTCCATTTGCGTAGTTGGGCTAGGCTTGCGCCCAGCCCATCGCCCTTACGTGTGGCCTACGAGGCGCACGAGCAAGCTCGCACACCCCGCAGCCTGGCGCGCGCGCGCGTGCCCACAGCTCGTCGCAGGCCTTGCGCCTTGCTTCATCGCAGCACCCGCAAGCATCGTTGCCCTTTCCTCGCCCAGCGCGCACGAGGCACACAGCTCGCTTGCTGCTGCCCGTGTCGCTGTGGCTCGGCTCTCGTACAGCAGCCCGCATGGCTCGCCGAGCCATACGTCTACCACACATCGTGTTCGTGCCTTTGGTTCGTGCCTACGGACCAACTCAATTAAAAATAAATTTAATTTCACGAACTTGTATTAATATTATTTTTCAAAAAAAAGTCACGATTGTTTTTTCGAAAAACAACGATTTTTAACGATTTAATAAACTTTAACGACAATCCAATTTCGTAAAATATTAAATCAAAGGCGAACATTATTCAAATTTTTAAGAACGAACGAATTAACTTGAAAATTTTGAACTTTTAAATAATAAAATCCAAAACTTTAAATCGTTCATTAACATTTAAATTTCAGATTTTAATAATTAGGTTTAAGTGCGATTAAAATTAACGAAACCATTCAAAATTTTGGTCCAATAATTTTTAAAATTAGCCACTGACCCATGAAATTATATCCCCTTTCCCAATCAACCGAATTATTAAACCAAAATTAAATAAAAAACAATTAGTGTTCCAAATTTTACGAATTGGGGAAAGGCAAAGTTAGGGTTTATACTTATCGGAAAAATCTGAAATTTTTATCATAAATCAAGAATATACCCAGAAATATCGTGTCAAAATTGCAAGCAATTCCGAGTAGTTTAGGATGACCTTTTAATTAAATTACTTTCCGACACTTTTAATTTTTATTAAGAAATTAACAAAAACGTCCAAAAAACGACACTTCGAGGCCTGTTTTTGTAATTCCGTTCTCATGAATTGATCTTAGAAAATCGTTTTCCATCAGACTAGGGTTTTAAAAATCGAAAAAACGAATATTTTTGATTTCGGAACAGCTTATTACGCAATTCATCCAATAATTCATAATAATTCCGAAAATTCAACAAAAAATTCAAAATTTTCGACAGATGCAAAAACAAATAAATCATGCTAAAATATGCTTTTAATACATAAGGCTCATGATACCACTGTTGGGGAATACAGTTAAACATATTAACATGTGCGGAAACACGCTGAGCAAGGGAGCTCGCGTGCCACTGCGCCTAGCCTACTGCCCAGCGCACAGGAGCAAGCACATCGTTGGCTGTTGCGTTGCTCGCTGCGATGCACCACATGACCATCGACAGAGCAGGCCGTGGGCGCTGCACTCGCGCAAGCGGCCCATGGGCGCTGCTGATGTACGGCTTGGGTGAGGCGTGGGCTTTGGCCTACTGCCTTGCCTTAGTTTGTGGGGTCGTTTCGCTTTAATTTTTCCGTTGAACAACGATTTTAATTAATTTAATTTCGTAATTTTATTTTTTCTCGGAATTTAATTTTGTTAATTTAATTATTATAATTTATTTTATACTAATTATTTTAAATAAAATTAAAACCTTGGTAAAATTATAATTTATTTAATTTTAATCAAATGTAAAATAATTAAGGGAATTAAAATTATTTTAAGTGAGCTTTAAATTTTAATTAAATTTGTAAGTTTTCGGTTGGACTAGGAAATACAATTTTATGTTTAAAATTAGTAAATTAAACCATGTAAATTCTTGGTTTTAGCGGGAGATTTTAGTCATTATACTCTTGATTAGGTCTTTATTCCTTTAAGGTTAAAACAACTCGATTAGAACTAATAAGGTTGAATAATTTGTAGATTGTTGGAACCTTTTATTAGTTGCTGCAAATGTTTATGTGATGCATATTGTTTTCTACTAACCTGCTAAATGGGCCATTCATTGATAAATGAATGGATGAATGGTATATTGTAAATGTACTATTTTGTAGGTTGCGGAAAGTGACTTGTATGGCCCAAATAGGATAGTAAATATGGTTTGCGTACCATTAATTTGAATGTAAAATTGGTCTTATGCACCAAAGTTTTTATTTAAATATGGTCTGCGTACCATCAATCAGTTGTAATTAGTTTAATTATATCATATCCGATTTGAAGAAAAAATGGCGCCTCCCATGGTGAAATTCAAGACGGAGTTTCCAATCCATTTTCAAGACAGAGTTTGAAGTTGAAGCTTCAAGATGAAGTCGGGCCATACTAGATCACATTTAAATCTTATACATGTTTTAAGTTATTTATTGTTTTAAATATGTCTTAATATTATGCATGAGATTGTGGCTTGATTATGTTGCATGATTAAGGATTTTAGTTCACTTAAAATCTAACCAACATAGTAAGAGCCCTACGTTCCAAACTTTAAAATTGAGCTAAAAGGTGCCATTACAAAATAACGCTTACTTGGATAACCTTTACATCAATCTAGGAATAGTTTTCCGCCATAGCGAGGTGTTGCTTATTGATTCTAAAGGGGTAAGGTACACAATAGTTGTGAGTACATGTTATTTTTGGTAAAACTCAACGATATAACTGTAGGGGAATATAGTTAAACATATTAACATGTGCGGAAACAATCCCCAAAGCCAGGAAGCATGTATAAAGCACAGATTAAGCAGACTTACGTTTGAAGCGTGTTTTCCACAAATTGTCAACGAACACAAACTTAGAACTCCACTTGTCGTTCCTCTACTTGGTTCACCGACACGACCAGATCCGTCTTGATTATCGTAGCTTAGACAATCGATCAAGATACTTTGCTTTTGGGAAGAACTCACTTTGGAGGCACAGAGAGAATTAGGGTTCTCTATGACTCTAGGGTTTGAGTGTGACTGAATTGTGTGTGTTGTAAAAAGGGTTAGAAGGTTATTAACATAAACTTACTAACCGACCAAGCCACAAGGGCAAGGCCGGCCAGCAAGCCCGCGCAAGAGCAAACACGAGCACAACGCGCTGGGTCGTGGGCCGCGCTTGCTGTTGCTGTGTTGCTGCTTCGGCCCGCGCACATACACGCGCAGCTCGCTCGGCCATGGGCCAGCTCTGCCGTGTTGTTGCGGCCTTGCTTGCATGCCCAGCGCGCCCATGAGCCTTGAGTGCCTTGCTCACTCGTCTCGTGGGCCGCTCTTCGTATTCGCGATTAATATATTTCCGATATATTATTTATCGTTTCGTATACGACGAATCACCGTCGTACGATACGATTTATTCGTTTCGCCTAGCTTACGATTCGCGATACGATATACGATTCCGATGCAAGGTCGTATCGTATAATACGTTTTCCAACTAATTCCCGAAAAGCTATTAAATGAATTTCCGATTTATTTAATCCGGTGATCTATCAAGTGTCATTGGTGTGACCTTATAGGTTCAGTCAAGAGTAAGCTGTGAGCTTAATATTCATTAGAACTCACTGATCGGAAGCATTGCTCCAGCTAGCTGTTCCGATCACTTGATCTCACTGAATTAATTGTTCGCAATTAATCTGAACCTTGGTATTAGACTTAATGCACCTTGGGTGAAGGACATATTTCCTTCAATAAGTAAGGTGTCCTTTTATGTCGTGGCAAATGGGATAAGTTTACCTAATAAGTTATTAGACGTACCTATCAACCAAGAGTAGTTTCTAGACTATTAGCAAAGAATTTGTTTACCTAAAATATTTTAGAATTGAGTCAAAATACATAATGTGCTTAATTCTTCAATGATTTAAGGATCTTGGATTCCTTTTATTCACACCTGAAGGAACACAAAAACTCGAATAAAATGCTTAATAAATTTTGAATTATGCATGTATGCTAGAATTTAAGATTATTAAAGGCATGTATGAATTGTTATTTATTTGTTTATTTTTTTTCAATTGTAGTTTTAATTATGGAAAACAACAATTCATTCAACGTTCGATCAATTCTCGAAAAAGAGAAGTTGAGCGGGAAAAACTTCCTTGACTGGCAAAGGAACTTGCAAATAGTTCTTATGTAGGAAGAAAAGGAGTATGTCCTGGAAGAGGCGATGCCCGAAGCCGCGGGCGAGGGGGTCACTCAGGCATCCCTCAATCGTTGGATTGATGCCAACAAGGATGTAAAATGTCTAATTCTTGCAACCATGATGTGAGGGGGGTCGAAAAAGCACGAGGCTAATGCGTGACCTCGTCCCTCGTGGGTGTGACGATTCTTTTTATTCAATCAAGTGTAATTGGATTTCCTTTGAGTATACACCCAATTGACTAGTAATATAGGAGTCGCCATTCAGTTTTTAACGACAATGAGAAAAACTGACAAAACCCGGTTATCGTGACATAAAGGGAGTGCAATTATGTTTGACCACGACGGCCGTAGGTTCCCTTGTGATCCCTGGTGTGGGGATCTCTCAACATACACACGCAAGGTAGAGATTGAGGGTTCGGGGGACTGTAACTACCGAGAGGAGTACTTCGCTCGTCGATAACTCCAGAGGCAGGATATCCTTACTAGCTCAGCATAAATAATTGAAGGGACATGCGTTAACTATTAAACTAATCTGAGTTGATTTTAGCAATATGCAACATATAATACTAGATAGATCGTGATTATCTGATTTAAATAGAATTAAGGGACCTAGCATGATAATCCAATTTCCCAAAAATATTATATTTGTTAGGCGTGATAGAACAATCAGATTTAGTTAGTTTAACATTTCATAAAAAGGGCGAGGAAAGCAATTAAATCATCGAAAAGGGACACATTACGACGCACCCTTGAGAGGTGCGTCACGGTTCTCAGAAAACTAACCACTTTGACTTTGCTATTTCTCCTTTTTATTTAACGAATCTCAAATTATGGGACAAGATACGTTCTGTTCAATTTATGGATCGATTGCGACAGAACACGTGAACAATTTCGCAGCGTGAGGCTTAGGCTAAGGGTTGGAGTCAATACTCAGAATATGAATTGTGTGTGTTTTTCACGTCCAATTTGGGGCTGTATTTATAGGGAAGAGTTCGTGAAAAGATAGAATTGCAGAGTTCTGATCCACAAAGAATTAGGAAAAAACACGTACCCAGGTATTTTCAGCGCCCAGGCCTGGGCGCCGAAGATTTCGGCGCCCAGAGCCAGGCGTTGAAAATAGGGTCTGGGCTGTTTTCTTAGTCAGATTCGGATTCCTGAAATCCGTAGAGTTTGAGACTTAATCGAGTCTTTTAGCGCGTATCAATTTCATGACGGAATGCGTCTGGGCCCGTTACGAACTCTAGGCTCGTTAGGATTTTAATTAATACGTAACTCTTATTTCCGAATCATATTAGGAATAGGATTCTCGCAGTTTTCTATCTCATTTAGGATTTATGTTGGAATGCAACACCTAATTCTGACAGGTTTCTATCTTTTATGACTTGCCACTTTTAGAAGCTACCTTTTACGGCAGTTACTATTTTTAGCAGGTTTCCATAAATAGCAGGTTTCTATAAATAGCAGGTTTCGGGTGAAATGAAAAGGGGAATTCAGATTCGTTTATTTTATAGGAGATGCGTTGTCAAGTGGAGATTTATGCTTTCATCATCGAACCTTTCCCTTTCGGGAATGGGGACAAAAGTAGGTGTCTACAGTTAGCCCCCACTTTGACTGAGTCTTGGGGTAAGACGATGGTCAAAATACTAGACGGAGTGCGTCACACAAGCCATGGTGTATGTGACCTGTTTTGCGAGGGTCTCACGAGCCCCCGAGTGATAACATTTGACTTAAGGGTCATCACTTGAAACGTCGACATCTCCCTCACGTGTCATTGGGATTTGTCAACTGATAGTATAGAAACTTCCTCACTTTGTCATTGGAAGGATCTAAAGGTGCGTAGAAACTCCCTCACTTTGTCATTGGGAGTAGCTACAGATGTTTTCGAAATCAAAGCTATAAAGTGTAATTGGGTCTGGCCAAGCCCAATCACGAGGTAAAAATGTTTTTAAAGATTCTCATTTTCAGGGCTAGCTAAACGAGAAAACCCCCTTGTTTTTATGGGACGTAAAACGAAGGAAAATCCAATACATCGCTCTTTTTTGGAAAAAACGGAAAACCAATCCTTTTAAATTTTGGAAAAGGGAAAACCAGAAAAAAGTTATCGCTGCAGCGACTAAGGACCTGCGCGGTTAGTGGCGCAGACCCCGCCGGCTAAACATGGCGAGTCTGTCCGCTAAGGGTGGACACCCCGTCCGATAGAAGTGGACGAATCTGTTTTTTGAAATTTGAAAATAAGGACCTACGCGGTTTGTGACGTAGACCCCGCCGGCTAAAGATGGCGAACCTGTCCGCTAAGGGTGGACACCCCGTCCGATAGAAGTGGACGAATCTATTTTGAAATTTGTTTGTGCTTTTTTGAAAATAAGGACCTACGTGGTTCGTGACGTAGACCCCGCCGGCTGAAGATGGCGAGCCTATTTTAAATTTGAAGACGTTATTTTTCGAAAACTGAGGACCTGCGCGGCTAGTGACGCAGACCCCGCCCGCTGAGGGTGGGCGAGCCCATTTTGAATTTCTTATTTTGCCTACGTAGAAGGGCTTTTGTGATTACAACCTGTTGGTGGGTCGCAATATTTCCTGATCAGGTGTGTCCTATAAGTGGGTCCACACTGTGTATATTTTTAACGATATTGCAAAATACCGTTTTTGGGAAAGAAATATCAAGATAACAGATATCTTACACAAAATAGGGGATTGCGCGTGCCCGACAGCGAATATTCGCTGTCTGGGAAGCATTTTCAGCGCCCAGCTCTGGGCGCGAGAATTTCTAACGCCCAGAGCTGGGCGTTGCAAATGCGAAAGGGGAGACGGGTCTTTAAATTCGCGGACCGTCTCCTTCTTTTCACATTTCCACCATTTTCGCTCAAGCTCCTCATCTCTTTCAACTGATTTCTTGCTCGTTTCTTCACTTTTCTTTACGAATTCTACTCCAAATCACTTCCTAATCTTCCCAATATAAGTAATCTTCAGTAATTTTAAGCTTTTTTGTCAATTTCAATATTTTTGTCAAGTATTTTTATGCATGAAATTGATTTGGGGGTTTTTGATTTTGTGCCCCTTTCCTTTAATTAGATAGTTGGAAATGTTCCTCATAACATGTTAATTAGTTTGTGCATGTTAATTTTCGCAAGTATGCTGATTCTTGTTGAATTTGGGCATTTTCATGCTAGCCCCCAAGTATACCTACGACTCTAGTGTTTTCTTGCAATGTAGGTGTTCTTGGTATATTGCTTGCATTCCTCATGATTCAGGAATGACAAATTATGGAAGAATTTTCATTTTGTTGGAGTTAATTAAAAAAAATTCACTTAGGGAATTTTTGCTGAATATGAACTTAGTATCATGTCTTAGGGAACAAAAATTGTATGACTCTATTTTATGAGCGGAATGCACTCCTTTAGTGATTGGTGTCAGTGCCAGTTTTGTTAAAGGTATAATGCCTTATTGTATTATTGATCAGCATGCCTGACGAGTCGTCACCCCCTTCTGGTGCCCACGAGGAGCATGGCATGACGCGTCAGTCTACTGGCGCGGGTCCCCTATGGGTGGGCCCTGAGCTCTACGACGGTCGTGATCTGCACTATGACCTAGAGCACCACGTGACTTCCCGCCTTCACGCGAGGAGAGAGACTACGGTTCGCGGCTATGGCGCAGCGACGAGTGAGACCGTTTTTAGCTTCCTGAGCTCGGACGCCCAGGCTTTGGTGAGGGCGAGCTCAATGTTTCCGGTGGTCGAGACCTTCTGGGAGATACTGCGGCTTAACATCTCCCTGCCCTTTCTGCGGTCGTTCATGAGGTGGTGGTGGGATACCACCAACACCTTCCATTTTCCTTGGGGCGAGATGACGATCACTCCTGAGGACTACACGGCTTTGACGGGCTTGACCTTTACAGGGAATCCCGTTCGTCTGAGGTCGGATGGCCCATCGCCTACTGTTGCAAAGGGTACCAGGCTCCTGGGCTCGTGGATGAGTAGGAGATTACCTTCGTACCAGCCCCGTGGGATACCTTTCGCTGACCTGATGTGGGCCTTAGAGCATGGGGTAGAGGAGTCGCCTTCGAGACAGGCTCGGCTGTTCTACCTCCATTTTATTACTTCCACTTTTCTATCGGGTCCGACTGACACCTTTGACCCGAGGTGGATAGGCATGGTGGAGGACGTTCTACACTGGGTGACTATCGCTGGGGCGATTTGGGCTATGCGACGATCGTCGACCAGATGAGTTTGGCGGTGCGCGACTCGGACCCGAGTAGACGTCACTTTGTGATTACATTAGCGGGAGTGCCGCGTTTGATCGAGGTATGTGCCTAGACTTTCTTTTGTTTTCTCGCTTTTACCGGGCCTCTTTTTTTGATGTTTTATTGTGGTTTATTTTTTGCAGCTGTGGGCCTTTGAGCACTTACCTTGGCTGGCTCCCCGAAAGGGGCAGAGGCCTTTGGAGTTCCCTGTCGGTCGCTGTTGGGGTTGGAAGAAGAAGCTGACAGTGCGTCCACCGCCCGATACCGTGTGGGATCTTATTCGGGACGGGAACCCTGAGCATGTACAGAATCTTATCCTCTATCTCGTGTTTCGTCATTCTTTTTATTTTCTATGTGCGAGATCTGACCGTGTTTGTACAAAAACAGGTGGTTTGGACCCCATGGCTCTCTTTTAGGGGTACTCATGCTTCGGTCAGGGATAGTTATGCCCTGAGCCAGATGCGGGTCTTGTTCGTTGGCCGTCGGGACCCTGTCTGGTACCTGGGAGAGCGGGTACGTATGCAGACGGTCGGGGCTTTTTCGGTGCCTAGGCCTCCGCCTGCGACCATGCTGTCTACTCGCTCGATAGGCGAGTCGTGGAGGGTCCACTCGAGGACTGGCGTGCCGGCGACGGAGTTGGTGATAGAGGGAGCTAGCTATCATCAGTTTATCCAGGATTCTCTTCGTCTCCCGGAGCCTGGCGCTGTAAGTTCCCCTCTCTTTTCGTATTGATTTTAGTGTTTGCATGCTCGTACCCATGTGTTTATGTCTACTGTGTTTTGTGCAGGAGTGTCCTGACCCTTCGTTGGGGGGATGGGTGCTTCCCGATGCTCGGATCTCGTATACCGGAGAGAGCGGATCCGAGATTGTGGAGACTTTCCCGGAAGACCGAGTTTTCCATGCTCCGCTCCCTGAGGGAGTACAGGCGGTATGCACCTTTTATTTGTGCACTCTTCTTATATCTTTCTTTTTTTCTTTTGTTATTAACATTCCTGTTTCAGGTTCCGGTCCATACGGCCAACGCGATGGTCGGGGTGATCAACCGGTTGAAGTGCGCGTTGGTTCGAGCCCGATCTGCACTTTCTTGAAGGAGCCCCCACTCTACTCGGGTAATGTGCCCTCTTTTTTTCTTTTGATCTGTATCTCTTGTTTGGCTTTCTATTACTCACTCTCCTTTTGTCTTTTCTTGTAGACGGGTGCTGGATGAGCCGGGGATGACGACGCGGGTCCCTCGGGTGGGGGACACGGTCGTGAGAGAGAGAGGGCACGACACTCGCCCCTACGGCATCGTCGTTCAGACGCGGGGGTGAGTTCCTCCAGGGAGAGGTCTGAGCCGGAGCGTAGGCGACGTTCCGTGTCGGTGGCCCGAGAGCCTAGCCCTGAGTTGCAGTCACAGCCTCATTTTTGGGGTGATTCTGGCTGGGGGCCCTCATACCACGGGGAGTGGAGTGGATGGACCGGCAAGGCTTGGAGACATGGAGCCGATGACGAGTCTTAGGCTTACCTCCTGTTTTGTACATATTCATTCTTGTATTCCGCATGTATATATATTTTTTTTGCGATTTTTGGTGCAAGAACGTTTTGAGCCTTCCGTGGGCTTTGCTTTAACATATTATAGTAATATTAGCTTTCTAAACCAACGCCGAATTTTGAAAAGGGAAAGAATTTCGTAAAAATAATGAGTTCATACAAGAGTGCACACATATTTTTAGACTAACCGACTACTTGGGGTATTACATATGCATGTTCACTATTTTTTTTGTTTTTTGCCGACTCGTGCCATACTCCTTTGTTGGGCTTGTTCCTGAAAATTCTTGTGGCTTTGTTTTTCATTCTATTTGGTCTTGCCCGTGCATGGGTTAGGGTATAGTGCCCTTTGCAATATCTTTTCTTCTTGATGCGTTGCATGACTTTATTATTTTTTTAATTTTTATTGGACCGAATCCTTGATAAGGATTGCCTACGTATCTTGTCAGAATCAAGTCGCGCGTAGTTCTAGCTTTTGAAATTTTTTTGAAAGGGTGTTCATTACACGTCTGCTTCCCCCCCCCCCCCAACTGTTCGTGGTTCTTTTGATGGTTCGAAAAAGGAGTACGAACACTTGCAGAATCGGGAGGATAGGTGGTAAGAGAGAATGACGCCCGTTCAAGGGCGGAAGAAATATCGGCGCCCAGGCCTGGGCGTGAAAAATAACAGCGCCCAGTCCTGGGCGTTGAAGTTTTTTCCTTCTCTTTTTCCTACTTTATTGAGTTTTATGCCGTTTGCTTAGAGTAATGTACAGAATGCTCGCTTATGAGTCTTAACGTGTTTTATTATATGCCTTAACTCCGGACTGGATTTTATTAAATATAGTACTTTTTCAATTGGTCTAAGTTCGTGAGGTTAGCGAATTCCGCTCCATCTATGTCAGCTAGTTGGACTGCTCCGCCAGGTAGGATGGTCTTTACAAAATATGGTCCTGTCCAGTTAGGCCGGAATTTTCCTCGAGGGTCCGTAGTAGGTGCGCGGACTTCTTTTAATACAAAATCGCCTTCTTTGATATTTCGAGGTTTGACTCTTTTGTTGAATTGCCTTGCGATGCGCTTTTCATACACTTGCACGTGATGTAAAGCTCTCAACCTCCGTTCTTCTAAAAGGACGAGCTCGTCGTACCTAGCTTGAACCCAATCAGCTTCGGGTAGCTTGCTTTCTAGGACGATCCGGAGGGAGGGAATTTCCAACTCAATCGGTTGAACTGCTTCCATTCCGTATACCAAGGAGTAGGGTGTTACTCCAATGGAGGTGCGGATTGAGGTTCGATAGCCCCATAATGCGAAGTGTAATTTGTTGGGCCAATCCTAATAATTTTCGGCCATTTTTTCGATTATGACTTTAATATTTTTGTTGGCCGCCTCTACCGCGCCGTTCATTTGTGGCCTGTAGGGAGAGGATTTATGGTGTTTGACATGATATTTTTCGAGCATGTCTTGGACTTCGGCCCTAAAGTGGGAACCTTGGTCACTTATGATTTCATGTGGAGCCCCGTATCGACAGAATATGTTCTTTTCTAGGAATCGAGCGACATGTTTGGCCGTTAATTTTGCATAGGAGACTGCCTCTACCCATTTAGTGAAGTAATCAATTGCGACTAAAAAGTACTCGTGTCCCCCTACGCCTGTTGGTGTTACCTTGCCGATTATATCTATACCCCAGGTGGAAAAGGGCCATGGAGAAGTGAAGGTGTATAGTTCCGAGGGAGGCAAATGGTTAAGGTTACTGAAGATTTGGCATTTTGGGCAAGTTTTTACAAAGTGGTGACAATCGGTTTCCATAGTGGTCCAATAGTACCCTGAGCGGGATATTTTTCGGGATAGCATTTTTCCGTTCATATGGGGTCCGCACACGCCATTATGGTATTCTTCCATTAGTCTTTGGGCTTGGTTTTGGTGGACACAAAGTAACTTGATTTTATTCGGCGTATATTTGTACAGTTCTCCCAGAATTATGCTATATTGTGAAGCGAGGAGGCGTAGGGCCTTTCGTGCTCGCGGGGAGGTATTTGGGGGGAATTCCCCACTTGTTTTGTAACGAAGGATGTCCGTGTACCATGGTTCTTCTTCGATGTTTTCAGGTTCGGAGTCTATGGCACAGCAATAAGCCGACTCTTTCCTTCGCTCGACCCGAAGGGTCATTCCTTCTCATTCATTCGGGATGTTGAGCATTGAAGCTAGCTTCGCTAGTGCATCCGCGAATTGGTTGTCGTCTCTTGGTAAGTACGTATACTCAATTTTTTCAAATTGCTCGACTATTTGGTCTAAGTGAGCTTGATATTTTGAGAGACTAGTGCTTCGGACCTTCCATCTTTTGGATATATGGTTGATTATTAGGGAAGAATCCCCGAAGACTTTTAGATGTTTGACTCCGAGGCTAACTGCGACCTCTAGCCCAACTATGCAGGCCTCGTATTCGGCGGCGTTGTTTGTGGCCTCGAAGTCAAGTTTGACGGAAATTGGTATATGGGCCCCTTCGGGACTGACTAGGAGAACTCCGACGCCGCATCCTTTCTGGTTGGACGCGCCATCGAAGTATAGTGTCCAATAGTCGTCTCGTATCATCAGAAGTTCCTCGTCGGGGAGGAGGTAAGCTTTCGTGGTTTCCTCATTCGTGGCATGCTCGGCCAGGAATTCGGCTACCGCTCTTCCTTTGATTGTTTTTTCTGGCATGAATTTTAGGTCAAATTCTGAGAGCATGACTAGCCACCTGGACAGGCGACCATTAAGGGAGGGCTTTTCGAACATGTATTTTAAGGGGTCTAGTTGTGACACTATATGAACAGTGTGGGCCAATAGGTAATATCTGAGTTTTTTGGATGCCCAGACGAGGGCGAGGCAGGTTTTCTCAAGTTCTGTGTATCTCGTCTCGTACTGTATGAACTTCTTGCTCAAGTAGTAAATGGCTCGCTCGGATCCATGTACACACTGTGAGAGCATAGCTCCCGCTGCAGTATCCGTGACGGTTAGGTATAGGCGTAAAGGGATTCCAGGCAAAGGCGGGGAGAGGACGGGTGGTTTGCTTAGGTATTCTTTGATTTTATCGAAGGAAGTTTGGCATTGTTCATCCCATTCAACTTTTTCTTCTTTTCTTAATTTTTTGAATATTGGCTCACAAGTCATAGTAAGCTTGGAAATGAACCTACTAATGTATTGCAGCTTTCCTAGGAAGCCCCTTATCTGTTTTTCAGTTTTTGGTGGGGGCATTTCGGTAATGGCTTTGATCTTAGATGGGTCAATCTCGATTCCTCGCGTACTAACAACATATCCTAGCAATTTTCCCGAGGTTACCCCGAACACACATTTTTGTGGATTTAGTCTCATGTTATATTTCAAGATTCGGGTGAAGAACTTTTTAAGTGCCGGGAGGTGACCGTGTCGGTCTTTAGATTTGACGATCATGTCGTCCACATAGACCTCGATTTCTTTGTGTATCATGTCCTGGAGTAACGTGGTGGCTGTTCTTTGATAGGTGGCCCCCGCGTTTTTCAAACCAAAAGGCATTACAGTGTAAAAATATGTACCCCAAGGGGTAATGAAAGTTGTTTTTTCCATGTCTTCTTCTGCCATGAGTATTTGGTTATATCCGGCGTACCCGTCCATAAAGGAGAGGAGAGCGTGCTCTGCGGTGTTGTCTACTAGTATGTCAATGTGACGTAGAGGGAAGTCATCTTTAGGACTGGCCTTGTTGAGGTCTCGAAAGTCTACGCACATTCGCACTCGTCCATCTTTTTTAGCTACGGGGACAATATTGGCCACCCATTCTGGGTAGTTGGAGACTTTTATAAAGCCGGCGTCTAATTGTTTAGTGACTTCTTCTTTTATTTTCAACGCTATCTCTGGTTTGAGCCGCCGTAGCTTTTGTTTTACTGGCGTCATTTTGGGATCTAGCGGAATTTTATGCTCAGCGATTTCTCGATCTATTCCTGGCATGTCTTTGTAGGACCAAGCAAAGACACCCTCGAATCCCCGCAAAGTGGAGATTAGATCGGCCTTTTCAGTGGGAGTTAAGGTGAGGCCAATTTTAATGATTTTAGGATTTTCTTCTGTTCCAATATTTACCGATTATGTGTCCTCAATTATAGGAGTTTTGAGTTCTTGTTCACTTACAACTTTTATTAGTTCGGTATATTCCTCTTCTGGCTCTTTTTCGTGCTCATTAGTGGCGAGACATTCTGCATTATTACTCGGATTTTTAAGCGGCACATACTCAAAAGTTTTGTTTATCTTATTAAAGTCATGAAGCATTACATCAAAAAGATCTCCCGGAGTAGAGATTTCCGGGTCTAAACTATTTTTGGGAGGGGTTACAATTTTGCTAGGTTCGGACTCGGAGTCAGACTCGGATTCAGACTCTAAGTCTTCGTACATCGGACCCTCTCCCGCAGATATCTTGAACTTCATCCCACGAGCATTAGTCCATTTGAAAGTCTTGCGCCACCCTCGTTGAATTTGGTCATCTTTTGAGGGTGATGGAGCGATCAATTTAGTAGGATCGAACACTTCATCTTGGAGAGCTAATGCCATAATTTCTGTTTCATTCTTCGCTCTTTTCTTTTCTAACCCAAACAATAGCCCGAAAGCATGTGAGTTGGGGAGCGTTTTTGGCATATCACGATTCTTTGGGGCGAGTGGCCTTTGAGAACGTAAAGGGTCGTGTCCCAGAGCATGCATCTCTTGGGTTTATGTGACCTCTAGGTATAGATGTTCGGGATATGCTTCTTCCATCGCGTTCCTTGATGGCTATCACGGGCAGGTACTCAGGGGCCCTGCATTATTGTTGTGGAGTAGGAGACACATTAGTTTGTTTCGTGAGTCGGTTTTTTAGACATTCTATGACTACCCTTAAGTCGGACCAGTATATCTGGACTGCTATGTGTGCACTTTGAACTCTTTATATTTTCGAAAATCTCTGCCCGTGTGACATTCATAATTATTTGCATGGTCGACTTTTAGTGTCGAGCATTGCCGTCGTAGGAGGCCTAACAACGACGCAAAGATTTATTAAATTTTTTACGAGTCGCTTTTGAAATCGAGTGCTTTTCTTACTCTCTCGTAGCAATTCTTTCTACGGACATTTTTTTTGTGCTACGTATTTTCCTTTTGCGCGGGCACCGAGGCTGCTGCGCCTGACCAGAAGGCCAAGCAGCAACTTCAGCGCCCAGCGAGGGGCGTGAGAAATTCTGGCGCCCAGCCAGGGGCGTTGAAAATGCGTCCCTGGCTGGTTCTCGTTTTCTGTCTTCTGTTTATGTGACTTCGATTTGCGTGCTTGCCTAATAACGTCCTTTACGCGTAGCAGCGTTTGTGGGATTCGTTACAGGCCATCCCGAGCGTCGCTTATTTTTGTGGCGATCATTCGGGTTTGCGGAACACGTATTTCGGTATAACTCTTTGGCAAATTAGTCTATGAATGTTTGGGCAATTTTAAAGGTCGTTGGTTTTCTAGGATAGTTTGTCACACACAATCACATATTTCGCTACACATAACTAACATTCATCATGAGGCGATAATAACATGTCATGTAGTTTATGATAGGCTTCTATGGGTAGTTATTTGCGCCTGGCTTGGTACCGCTTCTATCGTAGATCCAACACATGCCCCGGTCGAGGTAGTGTCTTCAACAGACGAATTTCACCCAAGAGGCCAACCCGCAAGTGCAAGCCAAGGGGGCATGCAGGCGAGAGGGACCTAATGAGCGAGCGATTGGGTTCGGGATAGGTGTACTACCTGCACAAGTACCGAGTGGGTAACATGTGCGGCGTATGCACCCCCCTATTGGCGAAAAAAGTTATCCTTAGTCCCAACTCCCGAGGGAGCCGAGATTCGTTATGCGGTTCTGCCCGTTCACATTAATATGCTGATTTTCAGGTCGTCCCAACTTGATGGGGAAATAAACGCGGGGTAGGATCGTTTCACCCTTCGGCTATTTTGATTACCTACAAGCACGAGTATTTCCTTCACTATCCCCAGTGGAGTCGCCACTGTGAGGGGGGTCGAAAAAGCACGAGGCTAATGCGTGACCTCGTCCCTCGTGGGTGTGACGATTCTTTTTATTCAATCAAGTGTAATTGGATTTCCTGTGAGTATACACCCAATTGACTAGTAATATAGGAGTCGCCATTCAGTTTTTAACAACAATGAGAAAAACTGACAAAACCCGGTTATCGTGACATAAAGGGAGTGCAATTATGTTTGACCACGACGGTCGTAGGTTCCCTTGTGATCCCTGGTGTGGGGATCTCTCAACATACACCCGCAAGGTAGAGATTGAGGGTTCGGGGAACTGTAACTACCGAGAGGAGTACTCGCTCGTCGATAACTCCAGAGGCAGGGTATCCTTACTAGCTCAGCATAAATAATTGAAGGGACATGCGTTAACTATTAAACTAATCTGAGTTGATTTTAGCAATATGCAACATATAATACTAGATAGATCGTGATTATCTGATTTAAATAGCATTAAGGGACCTAGCATTCTAATCCAATTTCCCAAAAATATTATATTTGTTAGGCGTGATAGAACAATCAGATTTAGTTAGTTTAACAGTTCATAAAAAGGGCGAGGAAAGCAATTAAATCATCGAAAAGGCACACATTACGACGCACCCTTGAGAGGTGCGTCACGGTTCTCAGAAAACTAACCACTTTGACTTTGCTATTTCTCCTTTTTATTTAACGAATCTCAAATTATGGGACAGGATACGTTCTATTCGATTTATGGATCGATTGCGACATAACGCATGAACAATTTCGCAGCGTGAGGCTTAGGCTAAGGGTTGGAGTCAATACTCAGAATATGAATTGTGTGTGTTTTTCACGTCGAATTTGGGGCTGTATTTATAGGGAAGAGTTCGTGGAAAGATAGAATTGCAGAATTCTAATCCACAAAGAATTAGGAAAAAACACGTACCCAGGTATTTTCAGCGCCCAGGCCTGGGCGCCGAAGATTTCGGCGCCCAGAGCCAGGCGTTGAAAATAGGGTCTGGGCTGTTTTCTTAGTCAGATTCGGATTCCTGAAATCCGTAGAGTTTGAGACTTAATGGAGTCTTTTAGCGCGTATCAATGTCATGACGGAATGCGTCTGGGCCCGTTACGAACTCTAGGCTCGTTAGGATTTTAATTAATACGTAACTCTTATTTCTGAATCATATTAGGAATAGGATTCTCGCAGTTTCCTATCTCATTTAGGATTTATGTTGGAATGCAACACCTAATTCTGACAGGTTTCTATCTTTTATGACTTGCCACTTTTAGAAGCTACCTTTTACGGCAGTTACTATTTTTAGCAGGTTTCCATAAATAGCAGGTTTCTATAAATAGCAGGTTTCGGGTGAAATGAAAAGGGGAATTGAGATTCGTTTATTTTATAGGAGATGCGTTGTCAAGTGGAGATTTATGCTTTCATCATCGAACCTTTCCCTTTCGGGAATGGGGACAAAAGTAGGTGTCTACACATGAGTGCAGATCTACAGAAAACGTTCATCAACTCAGATGCTTTCACAATCATCAGTGAGTTAAAGAACATGTTCCAAGATCTAACTCGAGTCAAAAGATTCGAGACTCATAGGCAGATTCTTAACACCAAGCTCAAGAAGGGCGAGCCCGTAAGTCCACATGTTCCCAAGATGATTGGATTAATTAAGAATATGAGTCGGGTGGATCAGCAATTCTCTCAAGAAATGGCTGTAGACACCATCCTCCACTCTCTTCATAGCGGGTATGATCAGTTCAAACTTAATTACAACATGAATAGTCTGGACAAAACGCTCACTGAGCTTCACGGTATGCTGAAGACCGCTAAAAATACGCTCATAAGTGATAAGCAGGATGTGCTTAAGGTGCGTGGGGAAAAGTTCAAGAAATCTGGCAAGAAGAGGAATGCTAAGAATGGTGGGAAGAAAGTCAGCCCACCTAAGCAAACAGGCGGCACCAAATCTGAAAAGAAGAAGGTGAGCCAACCCATTTCTAAATCTGAATACTGAAGGAAATAATTCCCTTGGTCCATGTATGCATTTAATGCGAAGTCTAATAAATGCGGTTCAGTACTAATTAACAAGTTAATAATTCAGTGAGATCAAGTGAACTGAATGCCTAGCTAGAGGCCGCTTCAGTTCAAGTGGAATTAATAATATTAATCCACAACTTACTCTTGACTGAACCCGTAGGGTCACACAAATAGTACGTGAACGGATCAAGTATTTAAATGAATATATTATTCATTAAGTACTCCATTTATGATCGTTCGGAAACGGCGAATCTCTGTTCCAGTAAGAGCTGGAATCGGCAAAAGGAAAAATAAAGAATACTCCGGAAATGATGATATTGCCAGAAACGGAAATATGGTTCATGACGGAAATATAAATATTATGCAAGTCGTAGATGTTGCCGAAAACGGAAACATGGTTCGTATCGGAAAATATTATCGAAAATAGAAATATTGTCGGAATCGGAAATATTGTCGGAAAAGGAAATTATTTCCGGAATCAGCAGCACGGTGGGCCGCGCCAACCAAGGAAGGCAAGGCTGCAGCGCCCTGGGCCTTCGGCCAGTTGCGGCTGCGGTTGGGCCTAGGCAGGCACGCGCACCAGCGTGGCCCATTGTGGCTGCGTTGCTTACTTCGTCTTGGACTCCAAGAAAAGTCCGATTACTTAGTTGCCAACTAACTTTGGCATTAAGTATTAATTTTTATAGTCCTACTAGAATTGGATTAATTAAGAGCTTAATTATTGCTACAATTCTAATTGGTTAAGAATTTCAATCCTAGTAGGGTTGGTAATTCTTTTCCTAGTAAGACTCAAATTCCTTATTTCCTATCCTATAAATATGAGGCTAGGCCCTCATAATTTAATACATCAAAAACAATATTCTTTAATTAGAATTGTATTCAAGGGAGAACATAATTTATAGCCTAACCCGAATACATAAAATCTTAAGTAAAATCCTAGTTGGTTGAACCTAAGGCGGATCCGAACATGCTGTGGACTTTCTACGGAGGGGCGACATTTGGAGCTCTAAAGACTTGTTCTTGTTCCGTTCGGGAGCAGCTAGGGAAGGCACGCATCACATTGTATGTAACCTAAATTATGCTAATTGAATATGTGGCAATTAATTTGGATTCTGGCTTTATGGTTTTTCCGCATGAATTATATTATTGTATTATTTATAACCTAACAGTGGTATCAGAGTCTCTAATTAATTCCATAATCAATTATAGTTAACATGGATTAAATTTTATAAATTTTCAATGAATTAAAGGGGTGATTATTTTCGTGAATGTAATTGATTGCAAATTCGTGCGATTAATTATTTGATTATATGTTCGCAGGATTTTTCGACAGTTTTGTCAATAACGGTCGAAATCTTATGTTTTTATAGTGATTTCGCATGTAAACGATGTTTTAAAATTTTGACAAAAATCATAGATTTGACGCCGAATCCAGAATTCCCAAATTGAAAGCCTAACTCTGACATTTCGGAGGTTTTAGTTTTTCGAATGCAAAATTTGTAATTTTTATGAGGTTATATTAAATATTTGCGAATCTTGTATGTAAATCTTTATTCTATGATTGACCTACTATGTTTAACAATTTTTAGTTCTAATTTTTTTTAATTATACAACCTAATTTGTAATTATAATTAATTTGTTGAATTTCAAATAATTTAGAATTTGTTTTGATTTTTATAATTAATTGATAATTTAATTAGGATCCTATGATTGAAAACTACCTTAAAATTTGTTAAAATTAAAATATTTTAAAATTTTATGACCTAGATTTTAATCCCTAAGAAAACATGTAATTGAAAATTAATTTGAATAATAAATTTTCGATTTTTTCCCTAAATTTAGTGAAATTAATATGGATTATTAATTTGTCTTTAAATTTAAATATAAAAGTTTTGATTTTTATAAACCGTTCACAAACTTGCACACACAAAGCAATGGAAGCTAAGTGTTACCCTTAAGGGGTGTTGCATAGCGCGGGCATGCGACGACGAGCAAGGGAGCTCGTCGCCCATGCGGGACGAGGCAGCGAGCAATGATCGAGCCACACGCGAGAGGACAACCCCTGTGCATTGTGTGTGCTGTGCGGATGATCTAGCAAGGCGAGTGGGAAACGCTACCAGCCCGCGTTGTGCCCAACAATGATGGCGACGAGGCATCGATGGATGCCCTCGTGCCATGCGCGCAAAGCAAGCAAGCATGCAGCAGCAGCCAACGATGGCGTCGAGCCAATGGCGTTGGCGTGGGCTTGGTTGTGCGATGGTCTTGGCTGTGCGATGGCCTTGGCCATGCGTGCGGCCGGCTTATGCGAAACTGCTGGCCTTGGCGAGGCATGGGCCTTGCACCCATGTGCCTTGCCTTGGCCGATTAACTTGTTTCGTTTTGTTTTTTAAAATTTTCGGTTGACGATTTTAATCAAATTTAATTTCGTAATTTTAATTTTTCTCGGAATTTAATTTTGATTAATTTATTTATTATAAATTATTTTATACTAATTATTTTAATAAAATTAAAACCATGGTAAAATTATAATTAATTAATTTTAATCAACTGAAAATAATATAAAGGGATTTAATTTTTTTTTTATGTGAGCTTTAAATTTTAATTAAATTGGTAAGTTTCCGGTTGGACTAGGAAATACAATTTTATGTTTGAAATTTGTAAAGCATGTAAATTCTTGGTTTTAGTGGGAGCTTTTAGTCATTAAACTCTTGATTAGATCTTTATTCCTTTAAAGTTAAAACAACTCGATTAGAACTAATAAGGTTGAATAATTTGTAGATTGTTGGAACCTTTGATTAGTTGCTGCAAATGTTTATGTGATGCATGATTTTTCAACTAACTTGCTATGTGGGCCATTCATTGATAAATTTACTGTTTTGCAGGTTATGGAAAGTGACTAGTATGACCCAAATAGGATAGTAAATATGGTCCGCGTACCATTAATTTGAATGTAAAATTGATCTTATGCACCAAAGTTTTTAATTAAATATGATCTGCGAACCATCAAATATCCTATTTGAAGGAAATGGCGCCTCTCATGGTGAAATTCAAGACGGAGTTTCCAATCCATTTTCAAAACGGAGTTTGAAGTTGAAGCTTCAAGATGAAGTCGGGCCACACTAGATCACATTTAAATATTATGCATGTTTTAAGTTACTATTGCTTTAAATATGTCTTAATAATACATGAGATTGTGGCTTGATTATGTTGCATGATTAAGGATTTTAGTTCACTTAAAATCTAACCAACGTAGTAAGAGCCTTAAGTTCCAAACTTAAAAAATTGAGTTAAAAGGTGCCATTCCAAAATAACACTTACTTGGATAACCTTTACATCAATCTAAGTAATAGTTTTCCGCCATAGCGAGGTGTTACTTGTTGATTCTAAAGGGGTAAGGTACACAAATAATTGAGAGTACATGTTAGTTTTGGTAAAACTCAACGATATAAGTAAGGAGCCCTTTTATGTCGTGGCAAATGGGATAGGTTTACCTAATAAGTTCTTAGACGTACCTATCAACCAAGAGTAGTTTCTAGACTATTAGCAAAGGCTTTGCTTACCTAAAATATTTTAGAATTGAGTCTAAATGTGTTTAATTCTTCAATGATTTAAGGGTCTTGGAATCATTTTATTCACACCTGCCAGAACAATAAAATCGAATAAAATGCTAATGGCTTGTTTAATTGCATGATTGCTTTAATTTTCAAGTTATTACTCATGATAAATGTTTAGACTTTGCATGCTTCAATGTATGTTTTAATTATTGTTTATAATTAAATATCTTGCTCGGCAGTAAATCCTTTTAGAAAGGTAATAGTAAATTTCCTCGATTGGTAGTGAATCCGAGAATGATTCACGGAAATGAGAGAAAATGAGAAATTTAACATGTACGTTTCTTATAAAGACTTTAATGGTTGTTTTCGAGTAACAAAGTCGAATGGAAAACCAATTGGTGCTTATAGATTCAAAATACAATGTAGTTTTGAGATCATAAAGCATTGAGTTTAAATGCTCAGCTTTACCAATGGTTAACAACCTAATATCTTTGTCCATTTAATTATCGAATGAGTCTAGTCCCTAGACATTCAAAAAGATCGATGCTTAGAGAACTTTAGAAGCTTCTGGTAAGATCATCTAGTTGAAGAAAAATATTCAACATAAATAAAATGGTAAGAACTTTGTTGGAGTGACATTGGACATGTCTAACAAAGTATAAAAGTCAAAACTTAAGAAGTTAATTCTTATTAAGACTATAAGAAAAAGGTACAAGAAATAGGAAAACAAGGAACAAGTGAAAGGAACATACGATTCCGTTTCTACCTATAAGTTTATGTTTAAAGAAAAGTAACCTAGAAATCAAACTTCTTTGGTATCATATACCGCTTGAGGTTCTTACTTCAGTAATAACTCAAAAGATGGAAGCTAGGTTACACTAATGACCTACAAGTGGAAAATGAAGCATGGCATTGCTACATTAGTTGTAGGGTCATCTAGTTTGTTTTAAGTCCTTCAAGGCTGGAACTTAATGGCTATTTTGTTGCATAAGCATCATACCTAAATTTCTTCTTTCAAACACAGAAAGAGTCACATTCAAGAAAAACAAAAACAATGTTTGTTTGTTTATTTGAATGAAATGGTCATTTACGGGTTGAGTCATGTATGCTTGATTAAAACAAATAACTCTTTAACAATAAGAACTTTACTAGGTTAAAATAAATCTCTTGATTTGAGTTCCACTAATCTTTGGCATTGTTGCTTAGACCATGGTAACAAGTTAACGTTCTAAAGCTCTATTTTGATGGACTTTTGAAAGTTGATTGATTTCTAGATCATTCAAGACAAGGCAGTCTTACTTGTTGAAAGTAACAAAAGATATGAACTATTGTTAGAACACCTAGACAATAGGTTCAAAGCTAAAGAAAGATTTTATGACTTTATTATATCACCTGGTTTTGAGTGAATATTGGTTTATTTACTCAATGTAATATAAGTTTGAATCTGTTTGGCTAGTTCAAAGCTTCATAGAAAAGTATAAAAACGTCCACTTGGCAAGAAATCATAAAGATCTAGGCCGGTTAGATCATGTTGATGATTACCTATACCAAGAATGATCATCAATGATTGTGTGTTGTAATTTCACAATCTAACTCCATAAGATATAATTTATCTAAATTGAAATGATCGAAGTCAATTAGTACTTGATTTGATCAATGATGAATCATAAAGATTTTTCCTATAATTTCTAAACAAAATGCTCAACTACCACCAAACTAAACCAAATTCGTCAAAGCTATTGAAAAGTAATTTCAGAATATCTTTTCAATAATATATATATATATATATATATATATATATATATATATATATATATATATATATATATATATATATATATATATATATATATATGTATATATATATAAACTTAGTGGGAGCTTAGTGTTTGTTATTCGACAAACTAAGGCCCAAGTATAGATATATGTTTCATTGTAATTTATTCAAATGAAACACAAGGGTATTGTTTCTACCACGAATTTTTGAGAACATAATGTTTGTTTGCTCGAAATAATGTCCTTTTGGAGATTCGTTTCCAAAATGACAAGTGGGAGAAAATAGACCTCGAAAATCTTCGAGGCGAACAACAAACATAAACGGACATTCCAGAGGCTTTTAGAAGTTCTTCAGAAAATCCGAACATTTATTCTTTAAGGATTTTAGAAATGGCTTTAAAGAATAGACATCTCTTAGGAGACTTTACAAGTGCTTCAAAGGAGAGCAGAATATTCAAAGGACATTAAAGTGTCTGTTGATATTCTATTGTTTGATGTTCTATACCCAAGTAGGCATAGAGTTCAGGTCACTGAAACTATGAGATTCTTCTATTAGATAGTAAAGAAACCTACAACTTGCAGTCAAACTATTATCATGTAGATTAATGACTTAGTGACTTGTAAGAAAGCTATGACAAAACCCATATTCCCTAAAATGGTTAGAGGCCATATATAGACTCAATATTTTAAATGGTTAAAGGCCATAAAACATAATCAATGTTTTGATGACAAAATTGAAATTTTATTGATTTGCAAGAAAGGTTTACACCTATTGGTTGCAAATTGGTTTTAAGAATAAAAACAACCAATATATAAAATTATGTTCACACACAAATCTAGATTAGTTGCTAAAGGTTACAAGAAAATTCATGGCGTAGATTGTGTTGAAACCTCATGCATAATCGTAATGCTCAAGTCTATGAATCAAGCAATGATTGCATATTGGTACATATGGCAATTGGATGACAAAAAATTGGTACATATGGCAATTGGATGACAAAAAATCTTCCTCGATCAAATGTTGGAAGAAACTATGGACATGGCATGTCATAGGATATGTGGGTCCAAATAATTACTTGAAAAGGAAAGCTAGCTTATAAAATCTAAGCACGGATTTAAGCAAGCAATTGGGAATTGAAACTATATTTTAGTGAAGCTAATAAGTTATTTTCATAAAATGTACATGATTCTTATAGATATATAAGAAGTTTAGTGGGAGTACGTAAAATTTAATTGGTCCTATGTGTATCACACACATATCTCTCTATTGTGAAATGACATTCAAATGCTAATGACTTAGATTTGAAATTATTCATCAATGATGGACCAAGGCGAAACTTAGTACACACTGGGTATTAAGATCTATTTACAAAGATCTTATAATATTGTTTTAGATTAAGTAATGAAATTTACTAAATCAAACACGAAAGACTCCATTAGAGATATTCGACCCATATGAATAAATCTAAGTAAAGAATGTTTGAACTATGTATAAACATTTACTAAGTTAAACATCAAAGGATCTAAATGATATTCTTCACCTATATTATATATTAAAGAATTTAGCTGGACTCAATATCTACTGAAACTAAATGAGCTAAAGTTACATGAATCGAATTCAATTGGGAATTATCTGTAAAAGAATTTATCATGTATAATATAATATGTGGATCGCCAAAAATGTATCGTATGACTCTAGGCATGACGAACATATACTAATCTCTATTTATCTAAGTGAAGATCAACTAGATTGAGATCAAGAAAACTTATGGTACTTGAAAAGGTACATAGGATTAGTTCTTGATTCAAGGAAATGAAGATATGCTAATATTAATGCTACACGCATAAACACTGGCAAAGGATCAAGCAAGATCCCTTTGGAGTTAACCATTGGAAAGGACGAGCTAAAGAGCATTGTGTTTTGAAATGGAAACATAGATTGGAGACCATGAGTTGTTGCGTGGGAATTAAACATTAATTTCTATGTTCTAAGATGCAGATGGAAAGTCATCCACATATTTGTGAACTGCTTGGATAAGTAAAATCCAAACAAAGCATCACTAGCAACCTATACAGTTGAAGTAAAAGTTATTATTGCCTAAGAACCAATGAAACAGAGTTTTTTTATGTTAAAGAGTTCTTCACTGAACTTGAGTAGATCACATGTCTGCGGACTTGATGGTTCTTCGTTGCAAAATGCGTAGAACCACTATTGAAGCAAGAAAGACTAGGTCACAAAATAAACATACTCAAAAGATCTTATCATCCTATCTCGAAAGGAATTCGATGAAAAGGATATTAAGATTGGCAAAGCATGATAACTAAACCTATGCAACGAGTGAGAAACAACACTCACATTGTGGCATTGGAGATCAAGCATAGTTTTGAATTCCATTAGTTGTTTTAAATATGGGTTAGGGGCCCATGGTTGTAAAACATTGGGGTTGAATATTTATCATTTATGAAATGTATTTTCATATTCCATTTAATATTGGTTTAGTTTTAAATGATGAGTCCTTTCAATTTGACAATATATTCAAGATAGACAGTCAGGACGAGTCTTGTGACTAAGAAATGTCTATCAAATGAACTTGAATGTCAAAAGTTGAAAGGGTCCCTGGTCGGAAGTTTTCTATAAAGGTGGACGCATAGAAAACGCTAGACGACTAGAGTGCAAGATGACTAGTAGTTTTGTTTCTTGAACTATGTGGACATGGCAATGTTGCTATCATTTGCATAGATACTTACTTAAGAAGATTAGTATCGTACAGACCTGTGAAAAATTACTGTAAAAGATAAAAATCTGTCATAAGTAAATTTCATAACATTATTATACACTAATCCTCAATACCTGAGTTATTTGAGATTACTTGTTTGAGAACTGATTACTTTGACGTTGTCAAACGTCGCACCGTAAAAGGAGACTATATCGGCAACGCTCAGGTAATCACCTATCAAGCGAAGTCTAACCTCAAGATCACAAGATTGGGATTTTCCTCCCATAAATCGGGATGAGATGTCGAAAGTTGTACAAGGCCACTCGGAGAGCTAGAAACTGAAAAATGATTGGTCGTGCTCAGATGAATCATAGGCTATGATTATCTATTTATTTGATCAGGTGAAATTTAGAACCGAGAAATACCTCTGGACATAATAAGGATGACTACTCTTACCTTATGTTCATGAGCATGCATCAAACGACAAAGGAATTAGGGAATGCACACTTGTCCCTAAGGACAAGTGGGAAACTGAAGGAAATAATGCCCTTGGTCCAAGTATGCATTTGATTCTAAGTCTAATAAATGAGATTCAATATTAATTAACAAGTTAATAATTCAGTGAGATCAAGTGAACTGAATGCCTACCTAAAGGCCGCTTCAGTCCAAGTGGAATTAATAATATTAATCCACAACATACTCTTGACTGAACCCGTAGGGTCACACAAATAGTACGTGAACAAATCAAGTATTTAAGTGATGAATATATTATTCATTAAGTACTCAATTTATGATCATTCGGAAACGACGGATCTCGGTTCTAGTGGGAGCTGAAATCGTCAAAAAACAAAATAAAGAATACTCCGGAAATGATGATATTGCTGGAAACGGAAATATGGTTCATGACGGAAATATAAATATTATCCAAGTCGTAGATGTTGCCGAAAACGAAAACATGGTTCGTATCGGAAAATATTATCGGAAATAGAAATATTGCCGGAATCAGAAATATTGCCGGAAATGGAAATATTACAGGAATCGAAAATATTTTCAGAAAAGGAAATTATTTCCGGAATCGGAAATATTAACGGAAACGTAAATATTTGTTCGAAATGGAAATGGATTCCGGAATCGGAAAACAAATCGGAAGCTCGACGAGCGACAAGCCGGCAAGCGAGCTAGCCCATCGCTCGACAAGCAATGGTCGAGCGCATAGCAGTGAGCACGAAGCCCAGCGCCAGCGCCCAGCCGATGGATTAGCAGCATAGTGGTTCGCGCCAAGAAAGCAAGGCAGCAGCAGCCATGCAGCCCGCCAAGAAAGCAGCAAGCCCACCAAGGCAAGGCTGCAGCGCGCTGGGCCTTCGGCCACATGCGGCTGCGGTTGGGCCTAGGCAGGCACGCGCACCAGCGTGGCCCATTGTGGCTGCATTGGTTGCTTCGTCTTGGGCTCCAAGAAAAGTCCGATCACTTAGTTTCCAACTAACTTTGGCATTAAGTATTAGTTTTCCTAGTCCTACTAGAATTGGATTAATTAAGAGTTTAATTATTGCTATAATTCTAATTGGTTAAGAATTTCAATCCTAGTAGGGTTGGTAATTCTTTTCCTAGTAAGACCCAAATTCCTTATTTCCTACCCTATAAATATAAGGCTAGGCCCTCATAATTTAATACATCAAAAACAATATTCTTTACTTAGAATTGTGTTCAAGGGAGAACATAATTTATAGCCTAACCCGAATACATAAAACCTTAAGTAAAATCTTGGTTGGTTGAACCTAAGGCGGATCGTGCTATGGACTTTCTACGCAGGGGCAACATTTGGAGCTCTAAAGAATTGTTCTTGTTCGGTTCGGGAGCAGCTAGAGAAGGCACGCATCACACTGTATGTAACTTAAATTATGCTAATTGACTATGTGGCAATTAATTTGGATTCTGGCTTTATAGTTTTTCCGCATGAATTATATTATTGCATTATTCATAACCTAACAAATACTTGTACTGTAAGAAGAAGGGGCATTGGAAGAGAGATTGCTTGAAACTAAAGGAAGATCAGAAGAATCGAACTGTCGTTCCATCTTCAACTATTTTCGTTATAGACTGTATACTTGCTAATTCAACTTCTTGGGTATTAGATACAGGTTGTGGCTCACACTTATGTTCCAATTCACATGGACTAAGAAGAAGTAGAATGCTAAGCAAGTTTTCATTCCTCAAGATATCTATGTATCTATCTTGGTTGAATTCTATTCCTTATACGATTTGCCTAGGTATTGAACATCAAACGTTAGTGTCTATAAAGACATTACTCAAGTCCTTTGAGTATTAGGATTCTCTTGAAGCACTTCTAAAGTCTTCATGAAGCTCTTCCAAAGGCTTCTAAGTACGGAGCTTTTCAAAGACTCCTAAGTATCCTACATTTGTTTGTTGCTTGACTCGAAGTCCATTCGAGGTCATTTTTCTCCCACTTGCCTTTTTGGAAATATGATGGTTTCCTAAAAGACATTATCTTAAGCAACAACCATATGTTCTTAGATTTGTGGTAGAATCAATACCTTTTGTTTCTATGAGTCGCTCATAAAGAAACATATATCTATCCTTGAGTTTGTTTGATGTAAACACTAACTCCCACTGGGTTCGACAACCCTAGATATATATGTACTGAAAAGATGTACTGAACCGAAGTTCAATCCTTATGACATCTTATCTTTAGCTTTGACAACTTTGTTTAGTGTGAAAGTTACTTGAGAGTATCATTTAGAAACTATATAGGAAAATAGTCGTGATTATCGTTAATCGAATGGATTCCGATTTCTCCATTTGGACATACCATATTCTTATGGAGCTTCGATTGTTATAATGCCATATAAACAATCTAGATAATCTTTCTTGGCTCATGCAAACATCACCTTGACCCAGCCTAGATGTTCCAAAATTCTTGCCAAGTTGATTTTATACCCTTTTGTGAATTGCATTGAAGCATTTCACACATTTCACTTTGAGTAAATATAGCCATATTTTCTCAAATTCTTGTGAAATAGGTAAGTCATAAAATCCATCTTTGGCCCATGAACTTCGTTGTCTAGAAAATTCTAACAATAGTCCATTTCTATGTCATGTTCAACAAGCAAGACCCATGTGTCTTTAATTAACCAACTTTCAGAAATCCATGCCATGGAATCTTAGAATGTTGACTTGTTGATATGGTCGTATGACATTGCCAAAGATATGTGGAACACAAATCAAAATGTTTTATTTGAACCTTCTGAAGCTTGAGTGTGAAGAGATTCGTTTGTTTATTAATCAATCATATGACTCAACCCTTAAATGACCATTTCATTCAAATAAACACTCAACGAATGTTTTTGTTTACTTTGAATGTGAGTCTTTCCGTTGTCCAAACAGAAATTGATTATGATGATTAATGGAACAAAATACCATTAAGTTCCAGCCTTTAGAAGGACTTTAAAACAAACATGATGACCCTACAATCAATGTAGCACAACTTTGCTTCATTTCCCACTTATAGGTCAATAACCAGACTTAGCTCCCGGAATTTGAGTTCTTAACAAGAGTTAGAATCTCAAGCGGTAATCTAATACCATAGGAGTCTATTTGCTAAGTCGTTTCTCTTTAACATTACTTCAAGGTAGAAATTGAATATTGAATTCATTTCTTTTGTTCCCCTTTCCTATCCTTTCTAGCACATTTTCTTATAGTCCTAAATATTTTACTCTTTGCTTGATCTTCTTACTTTGTTACGCTTATAAATTCCCTTTCTTTTGTTCACTTTGAATGACAACATCCAATGAGTCTAATTCATCATCGAATCAAAAGAAAATTGGTTGTTAACCATTGGTTATACATGAGTCTTTAACTCAATACTTCATTATTTCAAAACTACCCAGTATTCTGAATATATAAGGTCCAATTGGTCTACCATTCAAATTCTAGTTTGAAAACAACCATGAAGATCACTATAAGAAAATAGCATTCAAGATACGCTCTCACTCTCCTTTTCTTTGAGAATCGCTCTCAAAATAGTTACCAATCGATCGAGGAAATATCGCAGTTCTATTGTCCGAACGCAATAAGGTTGAAGATTGACTATTCTACAAAATGAACTAGCAAAGAAAACATTTATCATACTTTAATAACTTGAAATAAAAGCATTCACGCAATCATCAAAGCTATTAAACATTTCATTCATGCAAAAAATAAAACATGGTCCAAAATGAATGAAACGATTCCAAGATCCCAAAAGTCCTAAATCCTTAAGGAGCTTTGGCATGTCTTAAGTAGTTTAAGATTTTAGGTAAGCAAAACCTATTGCTAGTAATCTCCAAATTACTCTTGGTTAATAAATTAATTCCATAATTTATCCCATTGCCACAACATAATGCCATTGTTGTTTGAGTTGAAACCACAATCAACGTGCTCCTTTAGGACGCCTTACCACCTAAGTCAACTAAAATAGCACCTCGCTTTAGCGTAAACCTACTATCTTAGATCCTTAGATTTTTGTAAGTTCTTGATTTGGAAGGCAATTTTTAAAACTCAATATTACTTGGACCTAGTTGTTTCTATGTTGGTTCGATTACTTAGTGAACTCAATCTAATCGAGTCATATGAAACAACCTGTTCATGCAAAGCATACATACATTCAAACATTCACGCATAATGTATATATAAAAGTGCATAAATAAATGGTGATCTAGTATGGCCCAAAACATCTTGTCTTGAAGCATCCAATCTTCATCACCTCCTTGTTAGCTTGGCATCGTCTTGAATCTTCGTTCAAATGCTAACTTAAAGTTCTAAACTTAGAAATACTTGAAAATAATAAAATTACATCAAAATTTCCATGGTAAGCAGACCATATTTAAAACTTTACATTCAAAGATAGAACGGTACGCAGACCGTATTTAACTATCCTAAATTGGCCATACTAGTCACTTTGAAGTACCTGCATTACATAAAATATACATTCTATGCATTCACCCATTCGTGTGCTAAAACGAATGGCCCATGTAAATATGCAAGTATTTACGTGAATTAATTAAAATTCACGTTCACATAAACGCGTCCTAAAAGATTAATCAATTTCCAAATTATTAATCCTTAGACTTTATTCTAATTAAACTTGAATTTAATTAAAATAATGCGACCTACGAAAATAATTAAAATAATTATTTCATTTTAATTTCATTTAGTGGCTCCCACTCAAACCAATAATTATTCCGGATAATTATTTATGAAATATTAAATTAAAACTCGCGGCCCGGCCCAAGCAAATAAAATATTAAATTAAATATCCCGTTAGCCCAAATTAATGCAAATATACGAAGCCCAACGAAATTAAACGATTTTTAATAAAAAAAGTCCAATTACTTAGTCGGGCTAGGCTTGCGCCCAGCCCCGTGCCTTGCGTGAGGCCCAAGAGCGCACGAGCAAGGCTCGCACACCCCCAGCCCCATCGCGCGCGCGCACCGCGTCCCCGCAGCCATGCTGCCCCTGCGCTGCGTGTTGCGCATCGTGTGTGTGCTGGACGTCGCAAGGCTTGCGCCTTGCTTCGTCGTAGCCCCGCAAGCTCCCTCGCCTGCCCTTTCCTCGCCTAGCGCGCACGAGGCACGCAGCATAGCTGCTGCTGCCCGTGTCGCATGGCTCGGCCTAAGCACAATGGCCTCGTATGGCTCGACGAGCCATACTTCCACCATGCTCATGTTCGTGCCTTTGGTTCCTAATACGGACCAACTTAATTAAAATTAAATTTAATTCACGAACTTGCATTAATTTTATTTTTCAAAAAAGTTACGATTTTTATTTTCGAAAAACAACAATTTTTACCATAGATTAAGCATGTACCTAGTAACATTGTGTCAAAATTTCAAGCAATTCCGAGTAGTTTAGGTCGACCTTTTAATTGAATTACTGTCGGACACTTTTAATTTTTAATGAAAAATTAACAAAAACGCCCAAAAAACGATACTTCGAGGCCTGTTTTCGCAATTCTGTTCAATGAGTTGATCTTAGAAAATCGTTTTCCATCAGATTAGGGTATTAAAACTCGAAAAAACGAATATTTTTTATTTCGGACCTGATTATTACGCAATTCATCCAATAATTCGTAAAAATTCCGAAAATTCAACAAAAAATTCAAAATTTTCGACAGATGCAAAAACAATAAAATCATGCTAATTCATGCTTTGAATACATAAGGCTCATGATACCACTGTAGGGGAATACAGTTAAACATAATAACATGTGCGGAACAATCCCCAAAGCCAGGAAACATGTATCAAGCACAGATTAAGCAAACTTACATTCGAAGCGTGTTTTCCACAATAATCTGTCAACGAACACGAACAAAGAACTCCACTTGTCGTTCCTCTACTTGGTTCACCGACACGTTCAGATCCGTCTTGATTATCGTAGCTTGGGCAATTGATCAAGATACTTTGCTTTTTGGGATGAACACACTATGGAGGCACAGAGAGAATTAGGGTTCTCTTTTTTCTCCTAGGGTTGTGTGTATTCTGAATTGTGATTGTGTTAAGTTGGAAATTAGGTTGTAAGGTTATTTACATAACCTTACTAACCGACCAAGCCAAGAGGCAAGGCCGGCTAGCAAGCCTGCAAGCCAAGTCACACGGACACGCACAGCGAAGGGTCGTGGGCCGCGCTGCTGCTTGTGTCGTGGTCTCGGCCCGCTCGTGTTAGGTTATGATACATATGACAATTCATAAATCATGCGGAAAAACCATAAAGCCAGGAAAACATATTATTTACACATAATCATTTAGCATAGTTTAGATGCATACTCTTTGTTGCTTGCCCTCCCTAGCTGCGCCCGAACCGAACAAGAACAAGTCTTTAGGACTCCAAGTGTCGTCCCTCCGTAGATAGTCCACAGCACGTCCGGATCCGCCTTAAGATTGACCAACTAGAATCGCCCTTATGGTACTACTTATTTTCGGCTAAATGGGCAAGAGTTATGGCTGATTTTTCTGCTTAAAAATCCTAGCTTTGAATACTTGAAAACTTGTGTATAAATTTATGACCCTAGGCATATATTTATAGAACCTTGGAAAGGATTTCGAATCCTGTTAGAATACTAATTAATTAATTAGAATCCTATTAGAACTCTAAATAATTAATTTAATCTTTTAGGATTAGGATTTAATCTATGCACGAATCCCGATAGCTTTAGGATTCGTATAGCACGTACACACGCTCCGCACGAGCATCGCACGCCCATGCGCAAGCCTTGCGGCCCACGCTGTGCGCACGGCGCACAGGCCCACTGCCCGCAGCCCATTTGTGCGCGCGCACCAGCCTTGGCTGGGACTGGCCTTGCGCTGGGCCTGGTCGAGGCATTGGCGTGTTGTTGGATGCGTGTGGCTTGCTGGGCGATGGCTGGCTTCTTGCTGGGCCCTCGTCCGGCAGGCCTCGTCCGATGCTTATTCGTACAATACGCTTCCGATTAAATTCTCGGTTCCGGAATTCATTTCCGATACGAACAATATTTAATATTTCCGATTCCGGAATTAAATTCCGTTTCGAACAAATATTTAATATTTCCGTTTCCGGAATTATTTTCCGATTCCGTTAATATTTCCGATTCTGACAATATTTTCGTTTCCGGCAATATTTCCGATTCCGGCAATATTCCATTTCCGATAATATTTTCCGATACGTGCCATGTTTCCGTTTCCGGCAACATCTACGACTTGGATAATATTTATAATTCCGATACGATCCATATTTCCGTTTCCGGCAATATCATCGTTTCCGGAGTATTCATTTCTTGCCTGTGACGATCTCAGCTCCCACTGAAACCAAGATCCGTCGATTTCGAATATCCATAGATGGAGTATTTAATGCCATTAAATACTTGATCCGTTTACGTACTATTTGTGTGACCCTACGGGTTCAGTCAAGAGTAAGCTGTGGATTAATATCATTAATTCCACTTGAACTGAAGCGGCCTCTAGATAGGCATTCAGCTCACTTGATCTCACTGAATTATTAACTTGTTAATTAATACTGAACCGCTTTTATTAGACTTAACATTGAATGCATACTTGGACCAAGGGCATTATTTCCTTCAGTCTCCCACTTGTCCTTAGGGACAAGTGTGCGTTTCCTAATTCCTTTGTCGCTCGATGCTTGCTCTTGAACATAAGGTAAGATTTGTCATCCTTATTATGTCCAGAGGTGTTCCTCGGTTTCAGAGTTCAACTGATCAAATAGACAGATAATCATAGCCTATGATTCATCCGAGCACGGCCATGCATTTCACAGTTTCTAGCTCTCCGAGTGGCCTTGTACAACTTTTAAGCATCTCATCCCGATTTATGGGAGGACAATCCCAATCTTGCGATCTTGAGATTAGACTTCGTTTGATAGGTGATTACCTGAGCGTTGCCTTTATAGCCTCCTTTTACGGTGCGACGGTTGGTCAACGTCAAAGCAACCAGTTCTCAAACAAGTAATCTCAAATCACTCAGGTATTGAGGATTTAGTGTCTAATAATTTTAATGAAATTTACTTATGACAGATTTTCATCTCTTACAGTAAAGTTTCATAGGTCTTGTCCGATACTAGTCTTCCCAAAGTAAGTATCTATGCAAATGATTATGACATTGCCATGTCCACATAGTTCAAGAAACAGAACTACTAGTCATCTTGCATTCTAGTCGTCTAACGTTTTCTATTCGTCCAATTTTATAGAAAACTCCGACTAGCGACCATTTTCAACCTTTGACATTCAAGTTCACTTGATAGACATTTCTTAGTCACAGGACTGGTCCTGACAGTCTATCTTGAATATATTGTCAAATTGAAGGGACTCATCATTTAATAAACCACAAATTAAATGGAAAAATGAATTTTTTTCATATATTGTGAATGATTAACCAATAATGTTTTACAAAGATTTAAACTCTAAAACTTTAAAACATTAAACAGGGATATCAAAGCCATTCTCCAATATGCTTGATTCCCATAGCTGCAGTGTGCGAGTTGTGCTTCGCCTGCGGCAGAGGGTTAGTCAATGGATCTGATATATTGTCATCAGTTCCAATCTTGTTTATCTCGACTTCTTTTCTTTCAACGAACTCTCGTAGAAGGTGAAATCTACGAAGTACATGCTTGACTCTCTGGTGGTGTCTAGGCTCCTTTGCCTGTGCAATAGCTCCGTTATTATCACAATACAGGGCTATTGGTCCTTTAATGGAAGGGACTACACCAAGTTCACTTATGAACTTCCTTAGCCATATAGCTTCCTTTGCTGCTTCATGTGCAGCAATGTACTCCGCTTCAGTTGTAGAATCCGCAATGGTGCTTTGCTTAGCACTTTTCCAGCTTCAAGCAATCTCTCTTCCAATGCCCCTTCTGAAGGAAATAATGCCCTTGGTCCAAGTATGCATTCAATGTTAAGTCTAATAAAAGCGGTTCAGTATTACTTAACAAGTTAATAATTCAGTGAGATCAAGTGAGCTGAATGCCTAGCTAGAGGCCGCTTCAGTTCAAGTGGAATTAATGATATTAATCCACAGCTTACTCTTGACTGAACCCGTAGGGTCACACAAATAGTACGTAAACGGATCAAGTATTTAATGGCATTAAATACTCCATCTATGGATATTCGGAATCGACGGATCTTGGTTTCAGTGGGAGCTGAGATCGTCACAGGCAAGAAATGAATACTCCGGAAACGATGATATTGCCGGAAACGAAAATATGGATCGTATCGGAAATATAAATATTATCCAAGTCGTAGATTTTGCCGGAAACGGAAACATGGCACGTATCGGAAAATATTATCGGAAATGGAAATATTGCCGGAATCGGAAATATTGCCGGAAACGGAAATATTGTCAGAATCGGAAATATTATCGGAATCGGAAAATAATTCCGGAAACGGAAATATTAAATATTTGTTCGAAACGGAAATTAATTCCGGAATCGGAAATATTAAATATTGTTCGTATCGGAAATGAATTCCGGAACCGGGAATTTAATCAGAAGCGTATCGTACGAATAAGCATCGGACGAGGCCTGCCGGACGAGGGCCCAGCACGAAGCCAGGCCATCGCCCAGCAAGCCACACGCATCCAACAACACGCCAATGCCTCGACCAGGCCCAGCGCAAGGCCAGTCCCAGCCAAGGCTGGCGCGCGCGCACAAATGGGCTGCGGGTAATGGGCCTGTGGGCCGTGCGCACAGCGTGAGCCGCAAGGCTTGCGCGTGGGCATGCGATGCTCGTGCGGTGCGTGTGTACGTGCTATACGAATCCTAAAGCTATCGGGATTCGTGCATAGATTAAATCCTAATCCTAAAAGATTAAATTAATTATTTAGAGTTCTAATAGGATTCTAATGAATTAATTAGTATTCTAACAGGATTCGAAATCCTTTCCAAGGTTCTATAAATATATGCCTAGGGTCATAAATTTATACACAAGTTTTCAAGTATTCAAAGCTAGGATTTTTAAGCAGAAAAATCAGCCATAACTCTTGCCCATTTAGCCGAAAATAAGTAGTACCTTAAGGGCGATTCTAGTTGGTCAATCTTAAGGCGGATCCGGACGTGCTGTGGACTATCTACGTAGGGACGACACTTGGAGTCCTAAAGACTTGTTCTTGTTCGGTTAGGGCGCAGCTAGGGAGGGCACGCAACAAAGAGTATGCATCTAAACTATGCTAAATGATTATGTGTAAATAATATGTTTTCCTGGCTTTATGGTTTTTCCGCATGATTTATGAATTGTCATATGTATCATAACCTAACACCTTCTTCTTGCAGTAGAAGCATTCGGATTCAGAAGTGGGTTGACTGACCTTCCTCTTTACAGATTTGGCGCCAGTTTGCTTAGTTGGGCTGGCCTTGTTGCCACCTTTCTTAGCATTCCTCTTCTTTCCAGATTTCTTGAACTTGCCCCCACGCACCATAAGCACATCCTGCTTATCACTTTTGAGCGTCTTTTCAGCGGTCTTCAGCATACCGTGAAGCTCAGTGAGCGTTTTGTCCAGACTATTCATACTGTAGTTCAGTTTGAACTGATCATACCCGCTATGAAGAGAATGGAGGATGGTGTCTATAGCCATTTCCTGAGAAAATTGCTGATCCAGCCGACTCATATTCTCAATGAGTCCAATCATTTTGAGAACATGTGGACTTACGGGCTCGCCTTTCTTAAGCTTGGTCTCAAGAATTTGCCTATGAGTCTCGAATCTTTCGACTCGAGCCAGATCTTGGAACATGTTCTTCAACTCACTGATGATTGTGAAAGCATCTGAGTTGATGAACGTTTTCTGCAGATCTGCACTCATGGTGGCGAGCATTAGACATTTCACATCCTTGTTGGCATCAATCTAACGATTGAGGGCTGCCTGAGTGACCCCTTCGCCTGCGGCTTCGGGCATCGCCTCTTCCAGGACATACTCCTTTTCTTCCTGCATAAGAACTTTTTGCAAGTTCCTTTGCCAGTCAAGGAAGTTTTTCCCGTTCAACTTCTCCTTTTCGAGAATTGATCGAATGTTGAATGAATTGTTGTTTGCCATATTTAAAACTACAATTGAAAAGAATAAACAAATAAATAACCATTCACGGTTTCTCTTAATAAACTTAAATTCTAGCATACATGCATAATTCAATGTACATTAAGCATTTTATTCAAGTTATGTGTTCCGGCAGGTGTGAATAAAATGATTCCAAGATCCTAAAATCATTGAAGAACTAAGCACAGTTTGTCGACTTAATCCTAAAACACCTTAGGTAAGCAAAAGCCTTTTGCTAATAGTCTAGGAACTATTCTTGGTTGATAGGTACGTCTAAGAACTTATTAGGTAAACCTATCGATTTTGCCACGACATAAAAGAACTCCTTACTTATATCGTTGAGTTTCACCAAAACTAACATGTACTCACAATTATTTGTGTACCTTGCCCCTTTAGGACCAATAAGTAACACCTCGCTGAGCGAAAACTATTACTAGATTGATGTAAAGGATATCCAAGCAAGTGTATATTTTGGCATGGCACCTTTTAACTCAATTTTTAAGTTTGGAACTTAAGGCTCTTACTATGTTGGTTAGATTTTAAGTGAACTAAAATCCTTAATCATGCAACATAATCAAGCTTTTGATCTCATGCATTTTAAGACATATTTAAAAGCAATAAATAACTTAAAACATGCATAAGATAAATGTGATCTAGTATGGCCCGACTTCATCTTGAAGCTTTAACTTCAAAGTCCGTCTTGAAAATCTCCGTGGGAGGCACCATTTTCTTCAAATAGGATAAGCTATAATTAAAACTAATTACAACTATTTGATGGTACGAAGACCATATTTGAATTGAAAAACAACTTTGGTACTTTAGACCAATTACATTCAAATTAATGGTACGCAGACCATATTTTCTATCCTATTTGGGCCATACTAGTCACTTCATAACCTGCAAAACAGTACATATACAATATATACCATTCAACCATTCATTATCATGAATGGCCCACATAGCTGGTTAGTAAAACACATTATGCAACACATAAACATTTGCAGTATTTAATCAAGGGCACCAATAATCTACAAATTATTCAGTCCTTATTAATTCTAATCAAGTTGTTTTAACCTTAAGGATTTGTAGACCTAATCAAGAGTTTATGACTAAAAAGTGCTCCCACTTAAACCAATAAATTCATATGCTTTACTAATTTTAAACATAAAAATGTATTTCTAGTCTAACCGGAAACATAAAAATTTAATTAAAATTTAAAGCTCATATAAATTTATAATTGAATCCACAAAGTTTAATTTAATTTCAGTCGTATTTAAATTAATTCATGATTTTAATTTTAGTAAAATAATTAGAATAAATAAAATTTATTATAATTACAATATTCAAAATTAAAATCCAAGAAAATAATTTAAATTATCAATTTTAAAATTAAATAAAATTACGTAAACTGAAAATTTCAAATTAAAATTTCAAAACGATCTAATCGCAACGCAACAACCTCACGCATCGCACGCCCATGGGCCACACGCACACAGCCATCGCTGGCCATGTGCGCGCAGCCCATGCGCTGTGTCGCATAGCTGCTGCTCAACATCGCAAGGCATCACGCGAGCTGGTGATCGCTGCGCGCGCCAGCGCTCGACGCACGAGCATGCTGCCGCAGCCCATCGCTGGGCGCAGCGCTCGTCGCACGTCGCAATAGCGAGCTGCTTGCCATCGCTGGGCGCAGCGCTCGTCGCACGCACAACAAGCACTCGCACGCCATCGCTGGGCGCAGCGCTCGTCGCATGTCGCAACAAGCACTCGCACGCCATTGCTGGGCGCAGCGCTCGTTGTACGCACAACAGCGCTCGCTCCGCGCGAGCGATCGATGCTTGGCGCAGCACTCGTGGCACGCGAGCTTGCGCTCGCTGCGGGTGAGGCTCCGCACGCTTGCGCGAGGCAGTGCGCGCTGTGGCGCAGCTCGCTTGCTGCCCACACGCGACTGCTCGTGCCTTGCTCTCGCCCTCGCCCATTCGCCTATTGCACACAGCCCACGACACAAGGCAGGGCTGCTGCCTTGTGCTCGTGCACCATGGCCTTGCTCATTGCATTCGTACCGCATGGGCGACGAGCTCCCTTGCTCGTCGTCACATGCCCGCACTATACAACACCCCTTAAGGGTAACACGTAGCGTCCATTGCTTTGTGCGTGCAAGTTATATGAGCGAATCGCATAAAAAATTTTAAAATTTATATTCAAAATTAATGACAAATTGATAAGTAATATTAATTTCATAATTTCAGGGCGAAAAATCGAAAATTTATTATTCAATTGATTTCCGATTAACATGGATTCAAGTCTAGGTCATAAAAATTTAAAATTTAACATAAATTTACAATTTTTTATGGTGGTTTTTAATCATAGGTATCTAATTAAATTATAACTAATTATGAAAATCAAATTAATTCTAAATTATTCCAATTTTCAACAAATTAATCATAATTACAAATTAGATTGCATAATTAACAAGGCTAGGCATTCAAACTTGTTAAACATATACAGTAGGTCAATCAAAAATTCAAGATTATCAACAAGAATCGCAAATATTTAATTTAACATCTTAAATTTACGAAATTTTGCATTCGAAAAACTAAAACCTCCGAAAAGTCATAGTTAGGCTTCGAATTTCAAAATTTTAATATGCCTTTTACATGCGGAATTGACACAAAAATCACTCGATTTGGATGAGTAACGAAGAAACTGCCGAAAAACTGCGTACGTATAATTAAATAAACGCAATTTGCAATTAATTAACAATTACGAAAATTAATCACCCCTTTTAATTCTTGCAAATTTGTAATATTTAACCATGTTCATGCAATTTAGATTATGAAAATAATAAGAGGCTCTGATACCACTGTTAGGTTATGATACATATGACAATTCATAAATCATGCGGAAAAACCATAAAGCCAGGAAAACATATTATTTACACATAATCATTTAGCATATTTTAGATGCATACTCTTTGTTGCGTGCCCTCCCTAGCTGCGCCCGAACCGAACAAGAACAAGTCTTTAGGACTCCAAGTGTCGTCCCTCCGTAGATAGTCCACAGCACGTCCGGATCCGCCTTAAGATTGACCAACTAGAATCGCCCTTAAGGTACTACTTATTTTCGGCTAAATGTGCAAGAGTTATGGCTGATTTTTCTGCTTAAAAATCCTAGCTTTGAATACTTGAAAACTGTGTATAAATTTATGACCCTAGGCATATATTTATAGAACCTTGGAAAGGATTTCGAATCCTGTTAGAATACTAATTAATTAATTAGAATCCTATTAGAACTCTAAATAATTAATTTAATCTTTTAGGATTAGGATTTAATCTATGCACGAATCCCGATAGCTTTAGGATTCGTATAGCACGTACACACGCACCGCACGAGCATCGCACGCCCATGCGCAAGCCTTGCGGCCCACGCTGTGCGCATGGCGCACAGGCCCACTGCCCGCAGCCCATTTGTGCGCGCGCGCCAGCCTTGGCTGGGACTGGCCTTGCGCTGGGCCTGGTCGAGGCATTGGCGTGTTGTTGGATGCGTGTGGCTTGCTGGGCGATGGCCTGGCTTCGTGCTGGGCCCTCTTCCGGCAGGCCTCGTCCGTTGCTTATTCGTACGATACGCTTCCGATTAAATTCCCGGTTCCGGAATTCATTTCCGATACGAACAATATTTAATATTTCCGATTCCGGAATTAATTTCCGTTTCGAACAAATATTTAATATTTCCGTTTCCGGAATTATTTTCCGATTCCGATAATATTTCCGATTCTGACAATATTTCCGTTTCCGGCAATATTTCCGATTCCGGCAATATTTCCATTTCCGATAATATTTTCCGATACGTGCCATGTTTCCGTTTCCGGCAAAATCTACGACTTGGATAATATTTATATTTCCGATACGATCCATATTTCCGTTTCCGGCAATATCATCGTTTCCGGAGTATTCATTTCTTGCCTGTGACGATCTCAGCTCCCACTGAAACCAAGATCCGTCGATTTCGAATATCCATAGATGGAGTATTTAATGCCATTAAATACTTGATCCGTTTACGTACTATTTGTGTGACCCTACGGGTTCAGTCAAGAGTAAGCTGTGGATTAATATCATTAATTCCACTTGAACTGAAGCGGCCTCTAGCTAGGCATTAAGCTCACTTGATCTCACTGAATTATTAACTTGTTAATTAATACTGAACCGCTTTTATTAGACTTAACATTGAATGCATACTTGGACCAAGGGCATTATTAACTTCAGCTCGCACGCGCACAGCCCTAGCCACTTTGGCCTCGCTGCTGCCGCGCTTTGCTTGCTCGCCTATGCGCGCGCCCATGGGCCTCGAGTGCTTCGTGCACTCGGCTCGTGGGCCGCTCCTTGTATTCGCGACTAAATATATTTCCGATATATTTATTTATCGTTTCGTATACGACGAATCACCGTCGTACGATACGATTTATTCGTCTCGCCTAGCTTACGAATATTCGCGATACGATATACGATTCCGATGCAAGGTCGTATCGTATAATACGTTTCCAACTTAAATCCCAAAAGCTATTAAATGAATTTCCGATTCATTTAATCCGGTGATCTGTTACGTGTCATTGGTGTGACCTTGTAGGTTCAGTCAAGAGTAAGTTGTGAGTTCAATATCCATTAGAACTCACTGATCGGAAGCATTGCTCCAGCTAGCTGTTCCGATCACTTGATCTTACTGAATTAATTGTTCGCAATTAATCTGAACCTTGGTATTAGACTTAATGCACCTTGGGTGAAGGACATATTTCCTTCAGTTTTCTGGATCTGCTAAATTAGTCAATGGACTTTATATACTAGATCATGACAAACTAGTATATAACATAAATACCAAAAAGGCCAAAAAGAATGATTCGGATCTCACCTATATGTGACATTGTCGATTAGGCCATATTAACATGAAACGCATAGAAAAACTTCAAAAGGAAGGAATTCTAGAACCATTTGACTTAGAGGATTTTGGTAAATGCGAATCATGCTTACTTGGCAAAATAACAAAGCAACCTTTATCTAAAGTTGGAGAAAGAGCAATTGATCTATTGGGTTTAATTCAAACAGATGTATGTGGACCAACGAGTTCAAATGCTAGAGGTGGTTTCAGCTACTTTATCAGTTTCAATGATGATTTCAGTAGATATGGTTATGTCTACCTAATGAAGCATAAGTCTGAGTCCTTTGACAAAATCAAGGAATTTCAGAGTGAAGTAAAGAATTAACTAGGCAAGAAGATTAAAGCACTACGGTCTGATAGAGGCGGTGAATATCTGAGCTATGAATTTGATGACCATCTGAAAGAATGTGGAATCTTGTCAGAATTGACTCCTCCCGGAACACCTCTATGGAACGGTGTGTCAGAACGGAGGAACCAGACCTTGCTAGACATGGTTCGATCAATGATGGGTCTGAAGGAAATAATGCTCTTGGTCCAAGTATGCATTTAATGGTAAGTCTAATAAATGCGGTTCAGTATTAGTTATACAAGTTAATAATTTAGTGAGATCAAGTGAACTGTATGCCTAGCTAGAGGCCTCTTCAGTTCAAGTGGATTAATGATATTAATCCACAGCTTACTCTTGACAGAACCCGTAGGGTCACACAAATAGTACGTAAACGGATCAAGTATTTAATGGCATTAAATACTCTTGTTAGGTTATGATACATATGACAATTCATAAATCATACGGAAAAACCATAAAGCCAGGAAAGCATATTATTTACACATAATCATTTAGCATAGTTTAGATGCATACACTTTGTTGCGTGCCTTCCCTAGCTGCGCCCGAACCGAACAAGAACAAGTCTTTAGGACTCCAAGTGTCGTACCTCCGTAGATAGTCCACAGCACGTCCGGATCCGCCTTAAGCTTGACCAACTAGGATCGCCCTTAAGCTACTTAGAATTTTCGGCACATATAGGCAATTGTTTGACTGAATTTTTGCTCTCAAAAATAACTTTGAATACTTGAATACTCGATATAAATTGTGAGCATTGATCACCTATTTATAGGGCATGGGTATCGGATATTATAATCCTACTAGGAAACGATTTAGTGAATCTGAATTAATCTAAAATTCAATCACTTAATTTATCTAGTGGACTTAGGAAATCAATCTTATACGAATCCTAACCGATCAAGGTTTCGTACGCAAGCACAAACACACACGCAGGCGCAGCAGCCCACGAGGGGCGCCTTGCAAGCGCGCGCACTGAGCCCAGGCCCAGCAAGTGCTCGCAGCCCACGAGGGGCGCGCGCCTGCTGTACTTGCTCTCGCGTTTGGGCTTTGCTTGCTTTGGTCGCGTGCGGGCTTTGCTAGGCGTTGGGCCTAGCTTCGTGCTAGGCCTTGCGTCTAGCAAGCTCGTCCGATGTTTATTCGTATGATACGCTTCCGATTAAATTCTCGGTTCCGGAATTCATTTCCGATACGAACAATATTTAATATTTCCGATTCCGGAATCAATTTCCGTTTCGAACAAATATTTAATATTTCCGTTTCCGGAATTATTTTCCGATTCCGATAATATTTCTGATTCTGACAATATTTCCGTTTCCGGCAATATTTCCGATTCCGGCAATATTTCCATTTCCGGTAATATTTTCCGATACGTACCATGTTTCCGTTTCCGGCAACATCTACGACTTGGATAATATTTATATTTCCGATACGATCCATATTTCCGTTTCCGGCAATATCATCGTTTCCGGAGTATTCATTTCTTGCCTGTGACGATCTCAGCTCCCACTGAAACCAAGATCCGTCGATTCCGAATATCCATAGATGGAGTATTTAATGTCATTAAATACTTGATCCGTTTACGTACTATTTGTGTGACCCTACGGGTTCAGTCAAGAGTAAGCTGTGGATTAATATAATTAATTCCACTTGAACTGAAGCGGCCTCTAGTCAGGCATTCAGCTCACTTGATCTCACTGAATTATTAACTTGTTAATTAATACTGAACCGCATTTATTAGACTTAACATTGAATGCATACTTGGACCAAGGGCATTATTTCCTTCAGTCTCCTACTTGTCCTTAGGGACAAGTGTGCATTTCCTAATTCCTTTGCCGCTCGATGCTTGCTCTTGAACATAAGGTAAGAGTTGTCATCCTTATTATGTCCAAAGGTGTTCCTCGGTTTCAGAGTTCAACTGATCAAATAAACAGATAATCATAGCCTATGATTCATCCGAGCACGGCCATGCATTTCACAGTTTCTAGCTCTCCGAGTGGCCTTGTACAACTTTTAAGCATCTCATCCCGATTTATGGGAGGAAAATCCCAATCTTGCGATCTTGAGATTAGACTTCGTTTGATAGGTGATTACCTGAGCGTTGCCTTTATAGCCTCCTTTTACGGTGCGACGGTTGGTCAACGTCAAAGCAACCAGTTCTCAAACAAGTAATCTCAAATCACTCAGGTATTGAGGATTTAGTGTCTAATAATTTTAATGAAATTTACTTATGACAGATTTTCATCTCTTACAGTAAAGTTTCATAGGTCTTGTCCGATACTAGTCTTCCCAAAGTAAGTATCTATGCAAATGATTATGACATTGCCATGTCCACATAGTTCAAGAAACAGAACTACTAGTCATCTTGCATTCTAATCGTCTAACGTTTTCTATGCGTCCAATTTTATAGAAAACTCCGACTAGGGACCATTTTCAACCTTTGACATTCAAGTTCACTTGATAGACATTTCTTAGTCACAGGACTGGTCCTGACAGTCTATCTTGAATACATCGTCAAATTGAAGGGACTCATCATTTAATAAACCACAAATTAAATGGAAAAAATGAATTCTTTTCATTTATTGTGAATGATTAACCAATAATGTTTTACAAAGATTTAAACTCTAAAACTTTAAAACATTAAACAGGGATATCAAAGCCATTCTCCAATATGCTTGATTCCCATAGCTGTAGTGTGCGAGTTGTGCTTCGCCTGCGGCAGAGGTTTAGTCAATGGATCTGATATGTTGTCATCAGTTCCAATCTTGTTTATCTCGACTTCTTTTCTTTCAACGAACTCTCGTAGAAGGTGAAATCTACGAAGTACATGCTTGACTCTCTGGTGGTGTCTAGGCTCCTTTGCCTGTGCAATAGCTCCGTTATTATCACAATACAGGGCTATTGGTCCTTTAATGGAGGGGACTACACCAAGTTCACCTATGAACTTCCTTAGCCATATAGCTTCCTTTGCCGCTTCATGTGCATCAATGTACTCCGCTTCAGTTGTAGAATTCGCAATGGTGCTTTGCTTAGCACTTTTCCAGCTTACTGCACCCCCGTTGAGGCAGAAGACAAACCCAGACTGTGATCTGAAATCATCTTTGTCGGTTTGGAAACTTGCGTCCGTATAGCCTTTAACAATTAATTCATCATCTCCACCATAGACCAGGAAGTCATCTTTGTGCCTTTTCAGGTACTTCAGAATATTCTTGGCAGCAGTCCAATGCGCCTCTCCTGGGTCTGACTGGTATCTGCTCGTAGCACTGAGTGCGTACGCAACATCCGGGCGTGTACATATCATAGCATACATTATTGAACCAATCAATGATGCATATGGAATCCCATTCATTCGTCTACGCTCATCAAGTGTTTTTGGGCACTAAGTCTTGCTTAGAGTTATTCCATGAGACATGGATAGGTAGCCTTGCTTGGAGTCCGCCATCTTGAACCTATCAAGCACCTTATTGATATAAGTGCTTAGACTAAGTCCAATCATCTTTTTAGATCTATCTCTGTAAATCTTGATGCCCAATATGTATTGTGCTTCTCCTAGATCTTTCATCGAAAAACATTTCCCAAGCCAAATCTTGACAGAGTTCAACATAGGAATGTCATTTCCGATAAGTAATATGTCGTCGACATATAATACTAGGAAAGCAATTTTGCTCCCACTGACCTTCTTGTATACACAAGATTCGTCTGCGTTCTTGATGAAATCAAAGTCACTTACTGCTTCATCAAAACGTATATTCCAGCTCCTGGATGCCTGCTTCAATCCGTAGATTGACTTCTTTAGCTTGCATACCTTTTTAGCATTCTTTGGATCCTCAAAACCTTCAGGCTGTGTCATAAACACAGTTTCTGTTAAAACACCGTTTAAGAAAGCAGTTTTGACATCCATCTGCCATATTTCGTAATCGTAATATGCAGCGATTGCTAACATTATCCGAATAGACTTTAGCATTGCAACTGGTGTAAAGGTTTCATCGTAATCCACACCGTGGACTTGCCTGTAACCTTTTGCAACCAATCTAGCTTTGAAAACTTCAAGTTTCCCATCCTTGTCTTTTTTCAGTTTGAAAACCCATTTGCTTCCAATGGCTTGGTAGCCATCTGGCAAATCGACCAAATCCCATAATTGGTTTTCAGACATGGAGTCTAATTCAGATTGCATGGCTTCTTGCCATTGCTTGGAGCTAGGGCTCGTCATAGCTTGTTTGTAAGTCGCAGGTTCATCACTTTCAAGTAATAGAACGTCATAGCTCTCGTTCGTCAAAATACCTAAGTACCTTTCCGGTTGAGATCTATATCTTTGCGACCTACGCGGGGTAACATTTCTAGATTGACCATGATTCTCACCAGATTCTTCTAAAGATCTCTGAGTTTCATCCTGAATGTCATCTTGAGCATTTTCTAGAGTTTGTTGTTCGACTCGAATTTCTTCGAGGTCTACTTTTCTCCCACTTGTCATTTTGGAAATGTGATCTTTCTCCAAAAAGACACCATCTCGAGCAACAAATACCTTGTTCTCAGATGTATTGTAGAAGTAATACCCCTTTGTTTCCTTTGGATAGCCCACAAGGATACATTTGTCAGATTTTGGATGAAGTTTGTCTGAAATTAATCGTTTGACGTATACTTCACATCCCCAAATCTTAAGAAAAGACACATTTGGAGGCTTTCCAAACCATAATTCATATGGAGTCTTTTCGACAGCTTTAGACGGAGCTCTATTTATAGTGAGTGCAACTGTATTTAGTGCATGTCCCCAAAATTCTAATGGAAGTTTGGCCTGACCCATCATTGACCTGACCATGTCTAGCAAGGTTCTGTTCCTCCGTTCCGACACACCGTTCCATTGTGGTGTTCCAGGAGGAGTCAATTCTGATAGAATTCCACATTCTTTCAGATGGTCATCAAATTCATAGCTCAGATATTCACCGCCTCTATCAGATCGCAGTGCCTTAATCTTCTTGCCTAATTGATTTTCTACTTCACTCTGAAATTCCTTGAATTTGTCAAAGGATTCAGACTTATGCTTCATTAGGTAGACATAACCATATCTACTGAAGTCACCAGTGAAAGTGATAAAGTAGCTGAAACCACCTCTAGCATTTGTACTCATTGGTCCACATACATCTGTATGGATTAAACCCAATAGTTCATTTGCTCTTTCTCCAACTTTAGAGAAAGGTTGCTTTGTCATTTTGCCAAGTAAACATGATTCGCATTTACCATAATCCTCTAAGTCAAATGGTTCTAGAATTCCTTCCTTTTGAAGTCTTTCTAAGCGTTTCAAGTTTATATGGCCTAATCGACAATGCCACAGGTAGGTGAGATCTGAATCATCCTTTTTGGCCTTTTTGGTATTTATGTTATAGACTTGTTTGTCGTGATCTAATAAATAAAGTCCATTGACTAATCTAGCAGATCCATAAAACATCTCTTTAAAATAAAACGAACAACTATTGTCTTTTATTAAAAAGGAAAATCCCTTAGCATCTAAGCAAGAAACTGAAATGATGTTTTTAGTAAGACTTGGAACATGGAAACATTCTTCCAGTTCCAAAACTAGCCCGGAGGGCAACGACAAATAATAAGTTCCTACAGCTAATGCAGCAATCCGTGCTCCATTTCCCACTCGTAGGTCGACTTCACCCTTGCTTAACTTTCTACTTCTTCTTAGTCACTGTGGATTGGAACATAAGTGTGAGCCACAACCTGTATCTAATACCCAAGAAGTTGAATTAGCAAGTATACAGTCTATAATGAAATTACCTGAAGATGGAACGACTGTTCCGTTCTTCTGATCTTCCTTTAGCTTTGGACATTCTCTTTTGTAATGGCCTATTCCATCACAATAAAGACAGCTTGATGTGGACTTGTCCTGCTTTGATTTAGCATTGCCCTTGGACTTTCCACTTTTCTTGAACGGTCTCCTTCTAGCCTTGAGTAAATCTTTAGCTTCAGAGTCTAGTATTATTTCAGCCTTTCTGACAAGGTGAACAAATTCTGCAACTGTTTCTTCTCTTGGTTCACTTAGGTATAGTTGCTTGAAGCGACCAAACCCACTGTGTAGTGAATTGAGCAAGATAGAGACTGCCATCCTTTCGCTTATTGGTGTTCCTAGTAGACTTAGGCGATCAAAGTATGAACGCATAAGATCCACATGGAACCTCAGTGGGACGCCTACCCTCTGTTTAGTGCGAAGGAGCTGAACATGTGTTTCTTGGACTTCCATCCTATAACACCTGTTGGGAGAACTAACCTTTAGACCAGACATTGATTCAATCAACTCATGGACGTTCAGGTCCCTGTCCTCCGTGCTTCCACGACAGATATCCCCCAGATTCTTGATGAGCGTAAAAGGTTCATAGGCTACAAACCTTCTAGCCCAATCATCAGGGATATTGTTCAGCATGAGACTCATAACCTTTTTGAGATCCGCATCCCAGGCGTAAAATCTCTCAGGGGTCATGTCTCTGGCATAGTAGCTTGGCATGGGATGTGATAGTACATACTCAAGTCCATTGAGTTTGACTATTTCAACTAGCATAGCTTCCCATTCAAGAAAATTTGCCAAGTTCAGCTTGACCATAAGCTCAGAACCCATGATGATGTTTTGATTGTTGTTTGCCATATTTAAAACTACAATTGAAAAGAATAAACAAATAAATAACCATTCACAGTTTCTCTTTATAAACTTAAATTCTAGCATACATGCATAATTCAATGTTCATTAAGCATTTTATTCAAGTTATGTGTTCCGGCAGGTGTGAATAAAATGATTCCAAGATCCTAAAATCATTGAAGAACTAAGCACAGTTTGTCGACTTAATCCTAAAACATCTTAGGTAAGCAAAAGCCTTTTGCTAATAGTCTAGAAACTATTCTTGGTTGATAGGTACGTCTAAGAACTTATTAGGTAAACCTATCGATTTTGCCACGACATAAAAGGACTCCTTACTTATATCGTTGAGTTTCACCAAAACTAACATGTACTCACAATTATTTGTGTACCTTGCCCCTTTAGGACCAATAAGTAACACCTCGCTGAGCGAAAAATATTACTAGATTGATGTAAAGGATATCCAAGCAAGTGTATATTTTGGCATGGCACCTTTTAACTCAATTTTTTAAGTTTGGAACTTAAGGCTCTTACTATGTTGGTTAGATTTTAAGTGAACTAAAATCCTTAATCATGCAACATAATCAAGCTTTTGATCTCATGCATTTTAAGATATATTTAAAAGCAATAAATAACTTAAAACATGCATAAGATAAATGTGATCTAGTATGGCCCGACTTCATCTTGAAGCTTTAACTTCAAAGTCCGTCTTGAAAATCTCCGTGGGAGGCACCATTTTCTTTAAATAGGATAAGTTATAATTAAAACTAATTACAACTATTTGATGGTACGCAGACCATATTTGAATTGAAAAACAACTTTGGTACTTTAGACCAATTACATTCAAATTAATGGTACGCAGACCATATTTTCTATCCTATTTGGGCCATACTAGTCACTTCATAACCTGCAAAACAGTACATATACAATATATACCATTCACCCATTCATTATCATGAATGGCCCACATAGCTGGTTAGTAAAACACATTATGCATCACATAAACATTTGCAGCAATTAATCAAGGGCACCAATAATCTACAAATTATTCAGTCCTTATTAATTCTAATCAAGTTGTTTTAACCTTAAGGATTTGTAGACCTAATCAAGAGTTTATGACTAAAAGGGGCTCCCACTTAAACCAATAAATTCATATGCTTTACTAATTTTAAACATAAAAAAGTATTTCTAGTCTAACCGGAAACATACAAATTTAATTAAAATTTAAAGCTCATATTATATATAATTGAATCCAAAAGTTTAATTTAATTTCAGTCGTATTTAAATTAATTCATGATTTTAATTTTAGTAAAATAATTAGAATAAATAAAATTTAATATAATTACAATATTCAAAATTAAAATCCAAGAAAATAATTTAAATTATCAATTTTAAAATTAATTAAAATTACGTAAACTGAAAATTTCAAATTTAAAATTTCAAAACGATCTAATCGCAACGCAACAATTCCACGCATCGCACGCCCATGGGCCACACGCACACAGCCATCGCTGGCCATGTGCGCGCAGCCCATGCGCTGCGTCGCATCGCTGCTGCTCACCATCGCAAGGCATCACACGAGCTGGTGCTCGCTGCGCGCGCCAGCGCTCGACGCACGAGCATGCTGCCGCAGCCCATCGCTGGGCGCAGCGCTCGTCGCACGTCGCAACAAGCAAGCTGCTTGCCATCGCTGGGCGCAGCGCTCGTCGCACGTCGCAACAAGCACGCTGCACGCCATCGCTGGGCGCAGCGCTTGTCGCACGCACAATAGCGCTCGCTGCGCGCGAGCGGTCGATGCTGGGGCGTAGCACTCGTGGCACGCGAGCTTGCGCTCGCTGCGCGCGAGGCAGTGCGCGTTGTGGCGCAGCTCATTTGCTGCCCACACGCGACTGCTCGTGCCTTGCTCTCGCCCTCGCCCATTCGCCCATCGCACACAGCCCACGACACAAGGCAGGGCTACTGCCTTGTGCTCGTGCACCATGGCCTTGCTCATTGCATTCGTACCGCATGGGCGACGAGCTCCCTTGCTCGTCGTCACATGCCCGCACTATACAACACCCCTTAAGGGTAACACGTAGCGTCAAAATTTTAGAATGCCTTTTACATGCGGAATTGACACAAAAATTACTCGATTTGGATGAGTAACGAAGAAACTGCCGAAAAACTGCGTACGTATAATTAAATAAACGCAATTTGCAATTAATTAACAATTACGAAAATTAATCACCCCTTTTAATTCTTGCAAATTTGTAATATTTAACCATGTTCATACAATTTAGATTATGAAAATAATAAGAGGCTCGTGATACCACTGTTAGGTTATGATACATATGACAATTCATAAATCATGCGGAAAAACCATAAAGCCAGGAAAGCATATTATTTACACATAATCATTTAGCATAGTTTAGATGCATACACTTTGTTGCGTGCCTTCCCTAGCTGCGCCCGAACTGAACAAGAACAAGTCTTTAGGACTCCAAGTGTCGTCCCTCCGTAGATAGTCCACAGCACGTCCGGATCCGCCTTAAGCTGGACCAACTAGGATCGCCCTTAAGGTACTTAGAATTTTCGGCACATATAGGCAATTGTATGACTGAATTTTTGCTCTCAAAAATCACTTTGAATACTTGAATACTCGATATAAATTGTGAGCATTGATCACCTATTTATAGGGCATGGGTATCGGATATTAGAATCCTACTAGGAAACGATTTAGTGAATCTGAATTAATCTAAAATTCAATCACTTAATTTATCTAGTAGACTTAGGAAATCAATCTTATACGAATCCTAACCGATCAAGGTTTCGTACGCAAGCACAAACACACACGCAGGAGCAGCAGCCCACGAGGGGCGCCTTGCGCGCGCGCGCGCGCTGAGCCTTGGCCCAGCAAGTGCTCGCAGCCCACGAGGGGCGCGCGCCTGCTGGCCTTGCTCTCGCGTTTGGGCTTTGCTTACTTTGGTCGCGCGCGGGCTTTGCTAGGCGTTAGGCCTAGCTTCGTGCTAGGCCTTGCGTCTAGCAAGCTCGTCCGATGTTTATTCGTACGATACGCTTCCGATTAAATTCCCGGTTCCGGAATTCATATCCGATACGAACAATATTTAATATTTCCGATTCCGGAATCAATTTCCGTTTCGAACAAATATTTAATATTTCCGTTTCCGGAATTATTTTCCGATTCCGATAATATTTCCGATTCTGACAATATTTCCGTTTCCGGCAATATTTCCGATTCCGGCAATATTTCCATTTCTGATAATATTTTCTGATACGTACCATGTTTCCGTTTCCGGCAACATCTACGACTTGGATAATATTTATATTTCCGATACGATCCATATTTCTGTTTCCGGCAATATCATCGTTTCCGGAGTATTCATTTCTTGCCTGTGACGATCTCATCTCCCACTGAAACCAAGATCCGTCGATTCCGAATATCCATAGATGGAGTATTTAATGCCATTAAATACTTGATCCGTTTACGTACTATTTGTGTGACCCTACGGGTTCAGTCAAGAGTAAGCTGTGGATTAATATAATTAATTCCACTTGAACTGAAGCGGCCTCTAGTCAGGCATTCAGCTCACTTGATCTCACTGAATTATTAACTTGTTAATTAATACTGAACCGCATTTATTAGACTTAATATTGAATGCATACTTGGACCAATGGCATTATTTCCTTCAACTCCATCTATGGATATTCGGAATCGACGGATCTTGTTTTCAGTGGGAGCTGAGATCGTCAAAGGAAAATAATGAATACTCCGGAAACAATGATATTGTCGGTAACGGAAATATGAATCGTATCGGAAATATAAATATTATCCAAGTCGTAGATGTTGCCGGAAACGGAAACATGGTACGTATCGGAAAATATTATCGAAAATGGAAATATTGCTGGAATCTGAAATATTGCCGGAAACGGAAATATTGTCGGAATCGGAAATATTATCGGAATCGGAAAATAATTCCGGAAACGGAAATATTAAATATTTGTTCGAAACGGAAATTAATTCCGGAATCGGAAATGTTAAATATTGTTCGTATGAATTCCGGAATCGAGAAATTAATCGGAAGCGCGTCGTACGAATTAGCATCGGACGAGCTTGCTAGACGAAGGCCCAGCGCAAAGCCAGGCCCACTTCGAGCAAGCCTGGCGCGCCTCACAAACAGCCCAAGGCCACGCCAGGCCCAGCGCAAGGCCAGGCCCAGCGAGCGCCTAGGCTGCGAGCACAAGGAAGCACGCGTGGGCTTCGTGGGCTATGCGTATGCGCGGGCAAGGCCTGCGCGCGTGCGGGTCATGCTCGTGTGTTGTTTGTGCTTACGTACGAAACCTAAAACGTGTAGGATTCGTTTAAATATTAAATTCCTATATCTACTAGATAAATTAAATAATAGAGTTTTAATTAAATTCAAATTAATTAATTCGTTTCCTAGTAGGATTCCAATACCTTTTCCATACCCTATAAATAGGTGATCAATGCTCACAATTTATAACGAGTTTTCCAAGTATTCAAGAGAGTTTTAGGCATAAAATTCAGTCACTTATTTGCTTCACAATAACCGAAAAACATAGTACCTTTGGGGCATGGATATCCGGACATGCTGTGGACTTTCTACGGAGGAAAGACACTTGGAGTCCTAAAGACTTGTTCTTGTTTGGTTCGGGCGCAGCAAGGGAGGGCACGCTACAAAGATTATGCATTCTAAATTATGCTAATTGTTATGTGGCAATTAATTTGAGTTCCTGGCTTCAATGGTTTTTCCGCATGATTTATATTCAGTTATATGTATCATAACCTAACAGGGTCAGGCCGAACTTGAAGGAAATAATGCCCTTGGTCCAAGTATTCATTCAATGTTAAGTCTAATAAATGCGGTTCAGTATTAATTAACAAGTTAATAATTCAGTGAGATCAAGTGAGCTGTGTTGTGGGGGTTTTCCGGTGAGATACCTTGGAGGTTTTCCGGTAACTTTTAAGGATTTAACAAGATTGTATTTTTATAGAGAGAGAAAGTAGAGAGAAGGCAGAGCAGCAATTGCTCTTGAATGTATTGATTGTGACCCCTTTTTCTAGGGAAGTGGGAATATTTATAGTACTAGGTTTTTGTGGGAATGACCTAATATTCCCCTTACATGATTGGCTGGGGAATGGGAGGAGGACACGTGTCCTTTCTCCTTACAATTCTCTGGTCCCTTTTGGAAATAGTGGGCTATTTGGGCCTACTGTGCTTAGTCATTCACTTGGGATACATACTAATTAAGCCCCTTTCCAGGTATAGGTTTTATCCATACATTTATACACACTTAAATACATACATTGTAGATACCTAGATTAATACTCATGCCCCGGAGTAGACTTCGTATGATTTCTGCTTAGGGGGCGTAATACGTGCCATGTGTCACATCCTCATTGGTACACGAAGGCATGGTAATTTTTCCCACAACATTTGCCCCTCAAGAAGGGCATTTCTGGAAACACTTTCCGGGTATCGCTTCTTGACCTTTGATTTGCATCTTCATCTTTGGGTCAGGTGTTGAGGTGGTGACACGTGTCACCTTTCTCCATTTTGCCCCTCCCTATATATATAGAGGGGGGGTAAATTTCATTTTTTTACATTTCGTTTTCACAGAGCTGTCTCATAGGCGATTTTCGGCGTATTCCCACCACCATCAGGCGATTTCCGGCCACCACGAGACTCATCCTTTTCTTCGTCAAACTCATCCTGTTCTTCGCGAAACTCATCCTGTTCTTCGCGAAACTCATCCTGTTCTTCGCGAAACTCATCCTGTTCTTCACCGAGTACTTCGCAGATCTTTCAAGGTTAGTTTTCGCCTTTCTTTCTTGTTTTTGTTATCCTCTCGTCATTTTTCTCTTTGTTAGCGGCCGACCTCTTAGTACTAGGTAAGGGTTTGAAGGTTTTATTTAAGATTTTTCCGCCGTTCATCTTTTGTCGGGGCGGACGTCCAATCGCGTCTTTTTCTTCATTGTTGGTCACTCCTAAGCCGTGCTTCGTTCACTATGCAGAAGGCATGGCTAGAACCAAGCAAACGGCAGATCCTACGCGCCTGCGCTTGCGGGAAGAAGCATCGACACCCCCTAGGGAGAGATATTCTTCCACCGCCCCGGCAGTCGACGAAGAATATGCCGAACTCTTTCAAGAGATCGACGAGTTGTCGAGGCGGGGGAGCAAGCGGCAAGCTCGTCAGAGGGTACAGCGAGTCAGGCAGTGGGGGAGTCAAGCGTCGCTCCATTGTCATTGGCCGCCCAGGAGCAAGAGGCTGCTCCCCAGCCTATTAGGCCCAGAGGGCGGGAGGAGGCCCAATTGCTTCCGTCGGAGATTCACCCAGACGTGGGCTGGATGCGGTGGCTAGACAGGCACGGGGCCAAGATGAGGGATGACCTCTGCGTGGGGGAAGGGTACCAAATGCGCGTGCCGGCCGGTCTGGACTCGACAATCAGCCTGCTTGCCGAGGGAGAATTCCCCGTGTATGCCGCATCCATCAAACTCGGCATGAGATTCCCTCCACACCCCTTCGTTGTGGAGGTGTTAGATGGATTTAACATTGGGGTGGCCCAGCTGACCCCCAACTCATGGGAGGATATCTTTGGCTATATTGCCAAATGTGCGCTGAACGACGTGGAGCCGTCTTTCAACGCTTTTCTGCATCTGGTCTCCCTCTCTCGTTCCCCCAGTGCCGCCAAAGGGTGGTTTAATCTGAGCAGCCGTGGTACCTACCAGACAGTGGTCGGCAAGCTCAGCAAATGGCATATGTGGAGGAAAAGGTGGGTCGTGTTTTACACGGACGACCAGGAGATGTATGAGAGGATGAGCCGCTGGAACTGCAACGCCAACTACATGGACCGTGACGAGCCCCTTCCACCCCTTACTGCCGAAGAGTGGGATCAGATAATGGTCCTGTTCAGGGCCAACACTTACCACTTAACAGTGGACAAGAGTTTCCATGTGCCGGCCGAGTGGTTGCCGCACATTAGCCAGTTTCGGATCGAGGCCTTTCTAGCGGCCGTAGGCTTAGGATATTCTATGACTCGAGGTTGTATGCCAATTTATGTGCCGTTCCGCCTTGGTCTATTCATTTTTCTAACTTTGGATTTCTTTTGTTCACAGAGGAAGGAATGAGCAAGTTATCGGCGGTGGATACTGGGAAGGGCGATATGACCGATTGGATGGCGGACATCTATGAGGCCAAGATGCAGAAAGCCAAGGCCGAGTTGGAGGAGAAGGTGAGTATTCTCTTAGGTTGTTTTTACAAGTTAAGCTTCTCCCGTCCAGTGTCTACAGTGGACGTCTTTTTAGTGACGAGCCGATATCCTGACATGTGACCCGTGTTTGCTAAGGTAGGCCTCGTCATTTTTTAATGACGGGCCCCTTAGTTAGTGTTTTTCCTGCGGTTGCCAAGGTGCGCCTCGTCACCTTTTAAGACGGGTCGTCCTCTTTTTTTTTTTTTTTTTTTTTTTTTTTACAAGTGACTCGTGGTTGATAGGGTACGCCTCGTCATTTTTGAGACGGGCGTCCTTTTTAATGACGAGCCACTATTCTGTGAGTGTCTTGCAATTGATAAGGTACGCCTCGTCATTTTTAAGACGGGCGTCCTTTTTAATGACGAGCCACTATTTAGTGACTTGTGATTGATAAGGTACGCCTCGTCATTTTTGAGACGGGCGTCCTTTTTAATGACGAGCCACTATTCTGTGAGTGACTTGTGATTGATAAGGTACGCCTCGTCATTTTAAGATGGGCGTCCTTTTTAATGACGAGCCACTATTTAGTGAGTGACTTGTGATTGATAAGGTACGCCTCGTCATTTTTGAGACGGGCATCCTTTTTAATGACGGGCCACTATCTTGTGAGTGACTTGTGATTGATAAGGTACGCCTCGTCATTTTTAAGATGGGCATCCTTTTTAATGACGAGCCACTATTTAGTGAGTGACTTGTGATTGATAAGGTACGCCTCGTCATTTTTGAGACGGGCGTCCTTTTTAATGACGGGCCACTATCTTGTGAGTGACTTGTGATTGATAAGGTACGCCTCGTCATTTTTGAGACGGGCGTCCTTTGTGATGACGAGCCACTATCTGGTGAGTGACTTGTGATTGATGACGAGGCCCAATATTTGACTGTCCTTTACTTTCTTTTTTAGCAAGCTAAGGACGCGGCTAGGGCGTCAGGGAAGAAGAAGGGGACGACTCTGTCCCAGCTGAAGAAGAGAGCTGTGCCAGCTGGCTCGGAGACTCCGAGTACCTTCAAAAAGCCCAAACCCATACCCCGCCGTCTCGTGAAGAAGGACGAGTCGAAGGTTGCTGAGGGGGGTTGCCCTGATTACGATGAGATTGGCGTGGACAAGCCGTCTCTGGTTGCGGACTTGGTGTCCAAATCGAAGTCCGGTGGGCATCCGGACGAGCTGGAGGACCCTCTTTCTGGAAACCCGGCCGACGTTCGCTCTCAGATACCTGCGGAGGTGGCCCGCCGAGCTAGGTCATCGGGCGGTAAGTATTATTCGAACGTTGTTCAGACGTATCGAGCCTCCTCTGGCAGTTCTTCTTACTCTCCGCGTCATCCTAAGGCCGTTGTTTTTCCTATAGCCAAAGACAAAGGAAAGGATGCAGCTGCTGCAGAGGACGAGAACGTACCCGCTACTCCCCACTATTCGTCAAAGGATAGGGTGGCTATATGCCGTAAGGTTTTTAAGGCCGTCCCCGCAGAGTATGTTGCTTCTCTTCCTGGCCGCAAGACTGACGCCCAGTTTGGTGCGATCCAGGCCACTCTTCTCGACGTAAGTCTATTTCCAACTTGCTTGTACTTGTCTTCTCTTTTAGAGTCATTTACTAACATGTATCTCCTTTTGCAGTTGTTCTGCCGCATGGAATTTTGCAAGAGTTGGAAGACCCGCACTGCTGAGGAGCTCAAAGCTCAGGTGGCTGAGTCCACCCACCATGGCGACTATGCGTTCAAATCCATTGAAGAGGTCCGCCTGCAGATGCAGACGACCATAGACCTTCAAGCAAAGGAGGTAGCTGCGTTGAGGTCTGACAAGGCCGAGCTGCTTAAGAAGATCTTGGCGCAAGACAAAGACATGGTGGCAATGGTCGAGGAGGCCAAGACAGCGGCGGCGGAAATACGGACGCTTCAGGACCAGTTGCGGGAGTACCCTCAGGTCAAAGAGGCGGCTGAGGAACCGAGCATCTTCGTGGGGAGCTGGAGACGGCCAGATCGCAAGTTCGCACCTTGCGTGAGCGTCTTCTGGAATCCTATGATCAGGGGGAGCAAGCGACCAAGGACGCTGTTAAGCACGCCTGGGAGAGCCACATGTCAGAGTATGATCTTGCGTGGTTCCAGCGGCGAATGGAACACAGTGCCGCTGTGTTGGCTGCTGAGCGTCTTGGTCAGCCGCCCCCTGAGTTTGTATCATCTGATGATGAGGACGATGCGGCCGCTCCCTGATTTGCTTCCTTTCCCGCTCTTTAAAATTTTATTCAAGTGTTCCCGTGCCTAAGGGCAAAAAACAATTATTTTGTTAAGTTTTGGCGCTGCTGGCGTCTGTACCATTGTGCCTGCTGAGCACACAACAATTTTCTTTCTTTTTTGTTTTTGAATTCTGAGCTACTTTACACGCCTTTCTACGGGCGTTGTTTTATAAGTAAATAGGTTGTTTTTGATGCTTCTCTTATCTCGCATTTATTTTCTCTTCATAATTTGATTATTCCTTAATCAATAGGCTTAATCAATAGGTATGGTAGCCAAGGTGCAACTGAGTGTACACTAAGCACGTTGGTGCCGCAGGCAACTGAGTATGCGCTAGGCACTACTATGGTCGTCTCTTTCTTTGGCGAGCGTGTCTATAACGATTTTGATTGACGCAAGTCAATCAATAGGTATGATTGCCGCTAGACATGCTCGTCAAATGGACTGGACGGCCAAACGTTCGTGCCGCCTAACTTCTGAGCAAACAACCTTTGTTTCGAAGTTAATCGTGCCGCTGAACTTTTGAGCGAACAACCTTTGTTTCAAAGTTGTTGGTGCCGCTGGCAACTGAGCATGTTCTAGGCCCCACTGTGGTCGTCGCTTTCTTTGGCGAGCGTGTCTATAACGATATTGATTGACGCAAGTCAATCAATAGGTATGATTGCCGCTAGACATGCTCGTCAAATGGACTGGTCGGCGAAACGTGCGTGCCGCCGCACTTTTTAGCAAACAACCTTTGTCTCAAAGATATTGGTGCCGCAGGCAACTGAGCATGCGCTAGGCACTACTGTGGTCGTCTCTTTCTTTGGCGAGCGTGTCTACAACGATATTGATTGACGCAAGTCAATCAATAGGTATAATTGCCGCTAGACATGCTCGTCAAATGGACTGGACGGCCAAATGTTCGTGCCGCCGCACTTTTGAGCAAACAACCTGTCTCAAAGTTATTGGTGCCGCTGAGCTTTTGAGCAAACAACCTATGATTTATGGTTATTTGTGCCGCTGAGCTATTGAGCAAACAACCTATGTTTCAAAGTTGTTCATGCCGCTGGGTGCCGCCGCACTTTTTAGCAAACAACCTTTGTCTCAAAGATATTGGTGCCGCAGGCAACTGAGCATTCGCTAGGCACTACTGTGGTCGTCTCTTTCTTTGGCGAGCGTGTCTATAACGATATTGATTGACGCAAGTCAATCAATAGGTATGATTGCCGCTAGACATGCTTGTCAAATGGACTGGACGGCCAAATGTTCGTGCCGCCGCACTTTTGAGCAAACAACCTGTCTCAAAGTTATTGGTGCCGCTGCGCTTTTGAGCAAACAACCTATGATTTTAGTTTATTTGTGCCGCTGGCACTTACTATGCCGTACTGGTTGGCCAGCGGCTTGCTATACTGGGAAGGGAGTTGGATAGGTGATCAGCCTACAACTTGGTGCTAATCTGGGCCACTTCTTAGGCTTCAAACAATTAGTCTTGCTGAGAGTTTTTGCTAATCTGGGCCACTTCTCAGGCCGTCATATAATTAGGCTTTGTTTATGCATTGGAGTGTACATTTTTATATTCATTGTGCGAGCAATAAATATTACGAGATACATAGAGTAGTATTATTTATAACTTTGCAAGGCGAATTTAGCCGGTTACAAAAGTAGTTACTACCCTACTATGACCATTAGAGGCCGCCCCTTGGGCAATGGATCGTGGTAAGTAAGACAAAGCTTAGCACATATCTAGAAGAAATACTTCTTGAGATTGTCGGCATTCCAAGTGCGCAAAATAGGCCGGCCTTGCATGTCTTGAATGTGGTAGGTTCCATCTCTAACCTCATCATAGATCTCGTAAGGTCCCTCCCAAGTGGGCGTCAGCTTACCCTGTTCATTTGCTCGTCCTGTGGACTCCATTTTCCCGAGGACAAAATCTCCCACTTTGAGCACTCTATTAGAGACTCTCTTGTTGTATTCTCTTGCCATCCTTATCTTGTACAGCTGCTGTCTGAGCGCTGCATTTCCTCTAACCTCGGGCAGAAAGTCCAAGGCTGCTTTCATTGTCTCCCAGTTAGCATTTTCGTCATACAGCATGACTCTCAACGTTGGTTCACACATTTCTATGGGTAGGACAGCCTCGGCGCCATAGGCTAGCAAGAAGGGTGTTTCACCGGTTGAATTCTTAGCCGTGGTGCGGATGGACCATAAGACATTTGGCAGCTCATCAGCCCATAGACCTTTGGCTTCGTCAAGCTTCTTTTTCATTCCTTCGGAGATAATTTTGTTGAACGCCTCAACCTGAGCATTGGCTTGGGGTCGTCCGACTGATGCAAAACAAGTGTGTATACCGTGATCTGCCAGCCACTCTTTCAGCTTAGGCGTCTCAAACTGGGGCCCATTATCGAAGACGATAGCCTGTGGAATCCCAAAGCGAGTCATGATGTTCTTCCAAATGAATGCTCTCACATCAGTAGTTTTTATGTTTTTGAGCGCTTCTGCCTCCACCCATTTGGTGAAGTAATCTACAGCAACGATGACATAACGCCTTCCTCCTGGTGCGGTCGTAAATGGGCCTAGAAGATCCATCCCCCATTTAGCAAATGGAATTGGGCTTGTAATGGGCGTCAGAAGTCGTGCCGGTTGGTGTATTAGGTGAGAAAAACGCTGGCATTTGTCACACTTCTTGACCAGTGAAATTGCGTCCTCCTTAAGAGTCGGCCAGTAATAGCCGGTTCGAAGTGCCTTTTCAGCCAAAGCCCTTCCACCAATATGCGAGCTGCACAACCCCTGATGAAGGTCTTCTAGAATTTTCTGCCCCTTCTCAGGTGTTACACATCTTAACAAAGGACGGGAGTAGGCCTTTTTATAGAGGGTGCCGTTCCACATTTCAAACCAAGAGCATTTCTTTTGAAGTTTTGCCGCTTCCCTTGAGTCTTCGGGCAAGACTCCATTCATTTTGAAGTTTACTATGTCATCCATCCATGTGAACGTTCTGTCAAGAGTTTCCACCTCCATTTGCTCAACACTTTTGTGCTCTTTTACCTCCCAAAACACGTGCCAAGGGGTATCACAAGACGCGGAACTTGCCAATTTTGACAGGGCATCAGCTTGGTTATTTTCCAAGCGAGGGACTTGCCTTACTTCAAAACTTTTCAGTGGCTCTACTTCCTGATGGTTGGCCTGCATGTATTTGACCATAGTCGGATCCCTAGCTTCGTAGGTCCCATTAACTTGGCTCACAATCAGTTGGGAGTCAGATAGTGCTACAATCTCCTCGGCGCCTGACGCCTTGCACATTTTAATGCCACAAAGCAGGGCTTCATATTCGGCTTCATTATTTGACGCCTGGAAGTTAAATCGCATAGCATACTCAAAAGTATCTCCTTCTGGGGAGTGACAGATTATCCCTGCTCCACATCCATTCTGTGTGGATGAGCCGTCTACATACACTGTCCACACCGTGTTTGTATTCTTGGCAAAGTCTGGCCTCGTCATTTCAACAATAAAGTCGGCACATGCCTGCCCCTTGACAGCTTTCCTCGGCTCATAGGTGATATCAAAGGCGTTCAGCTCTATTGCCCAATTCAGCATTCGTCCTGACGCCTCCAGCTTTGTGAAGGGCAGTTTGAGCGGTTGATCTGTGTAGACCACTATTTTGTGAGCTAAGAAATAAGGACGGAGCTTTTTGCTGGCCATGAACAGAGCTAAGCCAAACTTTTCCACTGTAGGGTATCTAACTTCAGCATTTTGAAGAACATGACTGACAAAGTATACCGGCATCTGTATTCCCTCCCTCTTTGTCAGTAGAACGGCACTCAACGAGTGCTCGGACACGGCGAGATACATGTACAAAGTCTCTCCTAGCAAGGGACTAACAAGACGAGGCAAGGTATGCAAGTGCTCCTTTAATCTGACCAATGCCGCCTCGGTCTCGTCCGACCATTCAAACTTGGCCTTCTTTCTGACAGACCTAAAAAAGTAGTGGCACTTGTCTCCAGCCCTGGAAAGGAATCTGCCCAGGGCGGCCAAGCAACCTGTGAGCCGCTGGACCTCCTTCACTGTCTTTGGTGAGCTCATATCAATTACTGCCTGGATTTTGTCTGGGTTGGCTTCAATTCCTCTTTCATCAATCAAGAAACCTAAGAATTTGCCTGCCGTCACCCCGAACACACACTTCTTAGGATTCAACCTCATGTTGTAAGCTCGAATAGTCTCAAATGTCTCCCTGAGATCAGTTATGTGCGCCGCCCTCAGCTTACTTTTTACGATCATATCATCAATGTAAGCTTCAATATTTCTGCCGAGCTGCTTAATGAACACAGTGTTAATAAGACGCTGAAAGGTGGCCGGTGCATTCTTTAACCCAAACGGCATCACCTTGTAGCAGTAAAGGCCTTGTTCAGTAACAAATGACGTTTTTTCCTGGTCGTCAGGCCACAACGGAATTTGATGAAACCCTGAGTATGCATCCATAAAGCTCATCATAGCATGCCCTGCTGTAGAGTCGATGAGCCGGTCAATCTTGGGCAATGGGAAACTGTCCTTTGGACATGCCTTATTGAGGTTGGTGTAGTCAACACACATTCTCCAGGTACCATTAGGTTTTTTGACGAGGACCACGTTAGCAACCCAGTCGGGGTACTGACTAGGCCTGACGAACCCAGCCTCCATCAACTTTTGTATTTCCGCGGCTGCCGCCTGATTTCTATCTTCCCCATGGTTCCTTTTCTTCTGACGAACCGGTTTGAAGTTTGGGTCCACATTCAGCTTATGGACGGCCACAGCAGGGTCAATACCCGGCATTTCGTCCACTGTGAAAGCAAAGATATCTTCAAATTCTCTCAAAAGGTAGACCAACTCTGCCGCCAGCGGGTCGTCAGGAGAAATCCCGATGGGCACTACTCTGTCAGGTTTATCTGTGTTTAATACCACATTGAAATGGGCCCCAACAGGCTCTGGGCGTCTCTCTTCCATGTGCCCTGCTGAGATAGTTAATGTTTCTTTGACGACCTTGGGTTGCGTGTCGCCACATTTTCGTTTGTTGCTCGATGTCCCTTTCTCTTCACCCGTCCCCCATGCTTCTGGACTCAAGGTGGTTAGGTAGCAATCTCTAGCTTGTTGCTGGTCACCATGTATAGTGCTGACACTCCCATCGTCACAAATGAACTTAAGAAGCATCAGATGAGTCACAATGACATCCTTTGCCCTATTCAACGTGGGACGCCCCAAGATGATGTTATATGCCGTCAGGTCTTTCGCTATGAGAAAACGAACATCCATTTGCCGAGATTCCTTTTTATTTCCCATCCTCAGAGGAAGGGTAATTATGCCGACTGGGTGGATGATACTACCTCCGAAGCCTATAATGGGATAGTGGATTTTCTCAATATTTGAGGAATCATGTTGCAGCCGATTCAAGCACTCTAGACTAATTATGTCCGACGAACTTCCTGTATCAACCAAAATACGCCTAACCCTCAGGTTAGCAACTTTTAACTCAATTACCAAAGGATCGTCATGCGGGGTGGAGATTTTCCCACGGTCGGCCTCGCCGATTTCAACTTTTGGAAACGGGTCAACTGTGGCCTTGCCGGACAGCATCACTTGCCCCAATCGCTTGGCATAATCCTTCTGGCCCCTCATGGTCGGCCCGCCGGCGGCCAATCCTCCTGAGATGACTGCCACGCACTCTGGGTCGGTACGATTCCCATCTTCCTCCGAGGGAGGGGATTTGTTTTTCTTGTAGAAGGGTTTGCCAGAACCTCCCGTGTTCCTGCTGATATAACTTTTTAAGAATCCCTTGGTGGCTAGGCCGTCCAATGCCCTTTTCAAGCTCTTACATTCATTGGTGTCATGCCCAATGTCACTGTGAAAGTGACAGTACAGTTTGGGGTCCCTACTTTCTGGTGGCGACTTCATGGGAAATGGACGATCAATGTCATATTTGGACCCGACGTCCATCAGAATTGTGTACATGTCTGTGTTATACTCGAATCGCTCCCGATCATAAGTTCTGGGCCGTTTCTGACCTGCCGCTCCGGGGGCCCTGTCTGACTCTTTTGCAATAGCCCACGTCCCGTTAGGCCGGTTCTTCTTTTCGAATTTCTCCTTTTTTGCCGCTAGCTCGGCGGTATCACTTCCTCTGGGATCTTTCGGGACGCTGCAAATCTCTGTTGCATGAATGAAGGCCTCGGCCTCATCCAGCACTTCTGCCATTGTTCGGACGCTTTTCTTTACCAGATCAAACTTGAAAGAGCCCTTTTTAAGCCCTCGAATGAAGTTATCGAATGCAACACCATCTGGCAAATCCGGAATTTGCCCTGCCTCTAGATTGAATCTCTTCACATAACTCCTCAGAGACTCGTCCTTCCCTTGATGAATCCTACTCAGATGCATGCTCGTCTTCTTCTCTTCCTTGTGAGCCATGAACCGAGTAGAGAACAATAGCTCGAGCTCCGAAAAAGAGAGAATAGTTCCGGCTGGAAGTCTCTCGAACCACTTAGATGCTACTCCTTTGAGTGTGCCCGGAAAATACTTACACCAGGTTGAGTCAGTTGTTCCTTGGACATACATGTGATGCCGGTAAACCAAGAGGTGCATGTCTGGATCTGTGGTACCATCGTAAGCATCAATGTTGGGCGGCTTGACTTTGGGTTCCCTCGGGGCTCTCATGATGGAGTCTGCAAAAGGGGTGGTGTGCCCTAGGGCCATGTTGGACACCCCCTCCTGAATGTGATACACAGGATCTTGACGCCTTGAGTAGGGTAGCCGCTGGGAAGACTCGCGTCCGCGAGTTTGACGGGTTGGACGGGTGACCCCTGGACACGCCTGGCTCAGATGCGTATAAGTTGGATGAGGGAGAGGTCTATCCGGCATGACGGGGGTTGACCCCGTGTCAGAAAGTTCAGATTCAGAGTCAGGCAATTGCTCTGCGCGTGGCTGCTCACGTCCTCGGGACGTTTCTCCGATCAGCCGTCGTGGCATTCGGCGTGGTAGGTAAGACATTGCCTGATTGGGCTGACTTGCTGGCGGTTGTCTCCTCAGGTCCTCGCCTGTCAGCCTGGTCCAGACATTTGGGGGGCGCAAAGAAAGTGTTGGCCTATTGCTTGCCGGCCTCTCATGATTTGCAGCCACAGCAGTGGTGTAGATCAGCATACTCTTCTGTACCTCAGCATTAACTGTCTTTCCCACATCAGCTTGGAACTCAGCCAAAATAGCCCGAAGAGCACCCACAGAGACAGGCATATCAGGGTTCTCCTCTATTACCGTATCCACCCGAGGATCCAGGTGTCCTCCAGGAGGGGTGCGATTGGCCTGGTCGTCCTCCTCGCTGAGCACCTCTACCTCGGCAGCGTGACGAGGGGTGTGCCCGGCCGCAAATATACGCGCGGCATCTTCGGTGACTCTTGTGGCCGGCGTATGATGTTCAGTCGGCATTTCTCTTTCGAGGGGTGGCCGCTCTACTCGCGTAGGCCGCCTAGTATCGTTGTCCTGTCGTTGATCTTCCATGTTACCGTACCTCCCCACAGACGGCGCCAAATGTTGTGGGGTTTTTCCGCTGAGATACCTTGGAGGTTTTCCGGTAACTTTTAAGGATTTAACAAGATTGTATTTTTATAGAGAGAGAAAGTAGAGAGAAGGCAGAGCAGCAATTGCTCTTGAATGTATTGATTGTGACCCCTTTTTCTAGGGAAGTGGGAATATTTATAGTACTAGGTTTTTGTGGGAATGACCTAATATTCCCCTTACATGATTGGCTGGGGAATGGGAGGAGGACACGTGTCCTTTCTCCTTACAATTCTCTGGTCCCTTTTGGCAATAGTGGGCTATTTGGGCCTACTGTGCTTAGTCATTCACTTGGGATACATACTAATTAAGCCCCTTTCCAGGTATAGGTTTTATCCATACATTTATACACACTTAAATACATACATTGTAGATACCTAGATTAATACTCATGCCCCGGAGTAGACTTCGTATGATTTCTGCTTAGGGGGCGTAATACGTGCCATGTGTCACATCCTCATTGGTACACGAAGGCATGGTAATTTTGCCCACAACAAGCTGAATGCCTAGCTAGAGGCCGCTTCAGTTCAAGTGGATTTATTATATTAATCCACAACTTACTCTTGACTGAACCCGTAGGGTCACACAAATAGTACGTAAACGGATCAAGTATTTAATGGCATTAAATACTCCATCTATGGATATTCGGAATCGACGGATCTTGGTTTCAGTGGGCACTGAGATCGTCACAAGCAAGAAATGAATACTCCGGAAACGATGATATTGCCGGAAACGGAAATATGGATCGTATCGGAAATATGAATATTATCCAAGTCGTAGATGTTGCCGGAAACGGAAACATGGTACGTATCGGAAAATATTATCGGAAATGGAAATATTGCCGGAATCGGAAATATTGCCGGAAACGGAAATATTGTCAGAATCGGAAATATTATCGGAATCGGAAAATAATTTCGGAAACGGAAATATTAAATATTTGTTCGAAACGGAAATTGATTCCGGAATCGGAAATATTGAATATTGTTCGTATCGGAAATGAATTCCGGAATCGGGAAATTAATCGGAAGCGTATCGTACGAATTAGCATCGGACGAGGCCTGCCAGACGAAGGCCCAGCACGAAGCCGGGCCATCGCCCAGCAAGCCAGCGCGCCACAAACGCACCAGCCAAGGCTGCGCCAGGCCCACCGCAAGGCAGGCCCAGCGCGCGCCAAGGCTACGGCAGCGTGTGGGCTTGCGGCAGTGGGCTGCGAGCTCGCGGGCTGCGCGCGCGCGCATGGCGCCCCTCGTGGGCTGCTGTGCGTGCGTGTGTGTTTGTGTGCTACTCGAATCCTAAAGCTACCGGGATTTGTCATATGATTAAATCTAATCCTAAAAGATTTAGTTTATTTAATTAGAGTCCTAGTAGGATTATAATTAAATAAATTAGTATCCTAATAGGATTCCAAATCCTTTTCCATAACTCTATAAATAGGTGCCTAGGGTCACATATTTACATCGAGAATTCAAGTATTCAAAGTGAGTTTTGAGAGCAAAATTCAGTCATACAATTGCCTATAAAGTGCCGAAAATTCTAAGTACCTTAAGGGCGATTCTAGTTGGTCAATCTTAGGGCGGATCCGGACGTGCTGTGGACTATCTACGGAGGGACGAAACTTGGAGTCCTAAAGACTTGTTCTTGTTCGGTTCGGGCGCAGCTAGAGAAGGCACGCAACAAAGAGTATGCATCTAAACTATGCTAAATGATTATGTGTAAATAATATGTATTCCTGGGTTAATGGTTGTTTCCGCATGATTTATGTAATATCATATGTATCATAACCTAACAGTGGTATCACGAGCCCCTTATTATTTTCATAATCTAAATTGCATGAACATGGTTAAATATTACAAATTTGCAAGAATTAAAAGGGGTGATTAATTTTCGTAATTGTTAATTAATTGCAAATTGCGTTTATTTAATTATACGTACGCAATTTTTCGGCAGTTTCTTCGTTACTCATCCAAATCGAGTGATTTTTGTGTCAATTCCGCATGTAAAAGGCATTCTAAAATTTTGACAAAAACAGTATTTTTCTGCCGAACCCAGAATTCTCAAACTCGAAGCCTAACTATGACTTTTCGGAGGTTCTAGTTTTTCGAATGCAAAATTTCGTAAATTTAAGATGTTAAATTAAATATTTGCGATTCTTGTTGATAAATCTTGAATTTTTGATTGACCTACTGTATATGTTTAACAAGTTTGAATGCTTAGCCTTGTTAATTATGCAATCTAATTTGTAATTATGATTAATTTGTTGAAAATTAGAATAATTTAGAATTAATTTGATTTTCATAATTAATTATAATTTAATTAGATACCCATGATTAAAAACCACCATAAAAATTGTAAATTTATGTTAAATTTTAAATTTTTATCACCTAGACTTGAATCCATGTTAATCGGAAATCAATTGAATAATAAATTTTCGATTTTTCGCCCTAAAATTATGAAATTAATATTATTTATTAATTTGTCATTAATTTTAAATATAAATTTTTTAAATTTTATGCGATTCGCTCATATAACTTGCACGCACAAAGCAATGGACGCTACGTGTTACCCTTAAGGGGTGTTGTATAGTGCGGGCATGTGACGACGAGCAAGGGAGCTCATCGCCCATGCGGCACGAATGCAATGAGCAAGGCCATGGTGCACGAGCACAAGGCAGCAGCCCTGCCTTGTGTCGTGGGCTGTGAGCAATGGACGAATGGGCAAGGGCGAAAGCAAGGCACAGCAGTCGCGTGTGGGCAGCAAGCGAGCTGCGCCACAGCGCGCACTGCCTCGCGCAAGCGTGCGGAGCCTCGCGCGCAGCGAGCGCAAGCTCGCGTGCCACGAGTGCTACGCCCAGCGTCGATGCCTCGCGCAGCGAGCGATGGCTCGCAGGATCAAGCGCTGGCAAGCGCGCGCAGCGAGCAATGGCCCGCATAAAGCGAGCGCTGGCGAGCGCGCGCAGCGAGCGCTGGCGAGCGAGCGCAGCGACCGATGACTCGCGTGCATCGAGTGCTGGCGCGCGCAGCGAGCACCAGCTCGCGTGATGCCTTGCGAAGGAGAGCAGCAGCAGCGATGCGACGCAGCGCATGGGCTGCGCGCACATGGCCAGCGATGGTTGTGTGCGTGTGGCCCATGGGCGTGCGTTGCGTGGGGTTGTTGCGTTGCGATTAGATCGTTTTAAAATTTTAATTTGAAATTTTCAGTTTACGTAATTTTAATTAATTTTAAAATTAATAATTTAAATTATTTTCTTGGATTTTAATTTTGAATATTGTAATTATAATAAATTTTATTTATTCTAATTATTTTACTAAAATTAAAATCATGAATTAATTTAAAAACGACTGAAATTAAATTAAACTTTTTGGATTCAATTATAAATTTATATGAGCTTTAAATTTTAATTAAATTTGTATGTTTCCGGTTAGACTAGAAATACATTTTTATGTTTAAAATTAGTAAAGCATATGAATTTATTGGTTTAAGTGGGAGCCCTTTTTAGTCGTAAACTCTTGATTAGGTCTACAAATCCTTAAGGTTAAAACAACTTGATTAGAATTAATAAGGACTGAATAATTGGTAGATTATTGGTGCCCTTGATTAATTGCTGCAAATGTTTACGTGATGCATAATGTGTTTTACTAACCAGCTATGTGGGCCATTAATGTTAATGAATGGGTGAATGGTATATATTGTATATGTACTGTTTTGCAGGTTATGAAGTGACTAGTATGGCCCAAATAGGATAGAAAATATGGTCTGCGTACCATTAATTTGAATGTAATTGGTCTAAAGTACCAATGTTGTTTTTCAATTCAAATATGGTCTGCGTACCATCAAATAGTTGTAATTAGTTTTAATTATAGCTTATCCTATTTGAAGAAAATGGTGCCTCCCACGGAGATTTTCAAGACGGACTTTGTAAAGGAAATAATGCCCTTGGTCCAAGTATGCATTCTATGTTAAGTCTAATAAATGCGGTTCAGTATTAATTAACAAGTTAATAATTCAGTGAGATCAAGTGAGCTGAATGCCTAGCTAGAGGCCGCTTCAGTTCAAGTGGAATTAATGATATTAATCCACAACTTACTCTTCACTGAACCTGTAGGGTCACACAAATAGTACGTAAACGGATCAAGTATTTAATGGCATTAGATACTCCATCTATGGATATTCGGAATCGACGGATCTTGGTTTCAGTGGGAGCTGAGATCGTCACAGGCAAGAAATGAATACTCCGGAAACGATGATATTGCCGGAAACGGAAATATGGATCGTATCGGAAATATAAATATTATCCAAGTCGTAGATGTTGCCGGAAACGGAAACATGGTACGTATCGGAAAATATTATCGGAAATAGAAATATTGCCAGAATCGGAAATATTGCCGGAAACGGAAATATTGTCAGAAACGGAAATATTATCGGAATCGGAAAATAATTCCGGAAACGGAAATATTAAATAATTGTTCGAAACGGAAATTAATTCCGGAATCAAAAATATTAAATATTGTTCGTATCGGAAATATATTCCGGAATCGGGAATTTAATCGGAAGCGTATCGTACGAATAAGCATCGGACGAGGCCTGCCGGACGAGGGCCCAGCACGAAGCCAGGCCATCGCCCAGCAAGCCAAGCGCGCCACACGAACAGCCAAGGCCAAGCCAGACCCAACGCAAGGCCAGGCCCAGCAGGCCGTGGCAGCGCGCACAGCGCGCGCAGCGCGCGCAGCTGCTTGCGTGGGCTTGTAGCTCGCGTGGGTCGTGCGGCCGTGTGGGCTGTGCGCGGGCATGGCCTGCACGCATGCGGGTCATGCTCGCGTAAGTGTTTGTGTTCGCATACGAAACCTAAAACGTGCAGAGTTCGGTTAATGATTAAATTCCTAATTCTATTTGATAAATTAATTAAATAAGAGTTTTAATATAATTCTAATTTAATTAATTCGTATCCTAATAGGATTCCAATTCTCTTTCCATACCCCTATAAATATGTGGCCTGGGTTCACAATTTATAACGAGTTTTCAAGTATTCAAAGTGAGTTTTTGAGAGAAAAATTCAGCCACACATCTTGCTCAAAAGTGCCGAAAATTCTAGTACCTTAAGGGCGATTCTAGTTGGTCAATCTTAAGGCGGATCCGGACGTACTGTGGACTATCTACGGAGGGACGACACTTGGAGTCCTAAAGACTTGTTCTTGTTCGGTTCGGGCGCAGCTAGGGAAGGCACGCAACAAAGAGTATGCATCTAAATTATGCTATATGATTATGTGTAAATAATATGTATTCCTGGGTTAATGGTTGTTTCCGCATGATTTATGTAATATCATATGTATCATAACCTAACAGTGGTATCACGAGCCCCTTATTATTTTCATAATCTAAATTGCATGAACATGGTTAAATATTACAAATTTGCAAGAATTAAAAGGGGTGATTAATTTTCGTAATTGTTAATTAATTGCAAATTGCGTTTATTTAATTATACGTACGCAGTTTTTCGGCAGTTTCTTCGTTACTCATCCAAATCGAGTGATTTTTGTGTCAATTCCGCATGTAAAAGGCATTCTAAAATTTTGACAAAAATTATATTTTTCTGCCGAACCCAGAATTCTCAAATTCGAAGCCTAACTATGACTTTTCGAAGGTTTTAGTTTTTCGAATGCAAAATTTCGTAAATTTAAGATGTTAAATTAAATATTTGCGATTCTTGTTGATAAATCTTGAATTTTTGATTGACCTACTGTATATGTTTAACAAGTTTGAATGCCTAGCCTTGTTAATTATGCAATCTAATTTGTAATTATGATTAATTTGTTGAAAATTAGAATAATTTAGAATTAATTTGATTTTCATAATTAATTACAATTTAATTAGAAACCTATGATTAAAAACCACCTATAAAAATTGTAAATTTATGATAAATTTTAAATTTTTATGACCTAGACTTGAATCCATGTAAATCGGAAATCAATTGAATAATAAATTTTCGATTTTTCGCCCTAAAATTATGAAATTAATATTATTTATTAATTTGTCATTAATTTTAAATATAAATTTTAAATTTTTATGCGATTCGTTCATATAACTTGCACGCACAAAGCAATGGACGCTTCGTGTTACCCTTAAGGGGTGTTGTATAGTGCGGGCATGCGACGACGAGCAAGGGAGCTCGTCGCCCGTGCGGCACGAATGCAATGAGCAAGGCATGGTGCACGAGCACAAGGCAGCAGCCCTGCCTTGTGTCGTGGGCCACGAGCTATGAACAAATGGGCATGGGCAAAAGGCAAGCCAAGGCAGTCGCGTGTGGGCAGCAAGCGAGCTGCGCCACGACGCGCACTGCCTCGCGCAAGCGCGCGCAACCTCGCGCGCAGCGAGCGCAAGCTCGCGTGCCACGAGCGCTGCGCCCAGTGTTGAACGCGCGCAATTGCTCGCGCACAGCGAGCGATGGCTCGCGTGCACAGCGAGCAATGGCTCGCGCGCACAGCGAGCGACGGAGCGCGCGCAGCGTGCGCTGGCGAGCGCGCACAGCGAGCGATGGCTCGCGTGCGTCGAGCGCTGGCGCGCGCACAGCAAGCACCACAGCGTGCGATGGCTTGCGATGGAGATGCAGCAGCTATGCCACGAGCGCATGGGCTGCGCGCACATGGCCAGCGATGGCTGTGTGCGTACGGCCCATGGGCGTGCAATGCGTAGGGTGTTTGCGTTGCGATTAGATCGTTTTGAATGTTTAATTTGAAATTTTTCAGTTTACGTAATTTTAATTAATTTTAAAATTAATAATTTAAATTATTTTCTTGGATTTTAATTTTGAATATTGTAATTATAATAAATTTTATTTATTCTAATTATTTTACTAAAATTAAAATCATGAATTAATTTAAATACGACTGAAATTAAATTAAACTTTTTGGATTCAATTATAAATTTATATGAGCTTTAAATTTTATTTAAATTTGTATGTTTCCGGTTAGACTTGAAATACATTTTTATGTTTAAAATTAGTAAAGCATATGAATTTATTGGTTTAAGTGGGAGCCCTTTTAGTCATAAAACTCTTGATTAGGTCTACAAATTCTTAAGGTTAAAACAACTTGATTAGAATTAATAAGGACTGAATAATTGGTAGATTATTGGTGCCCTTGATTAATTGCTGCAAATGTTTAAGTGATGCATAATGTGTTTTACTAACCAGCTATGTGGGCCATTCATGATAATGAATGGGTGAATGGTATATATTGTATATGTACTGTTTTGCAGGTTATGAAGTGACTAGTATGGCCCAAATAGGATAGAAAATATGGTCTGCGTACCATTAATTTGAATGTAATTGGTCTAAAGTACCAAAGTTATTTTTCAATTCAAATATGGTCTGCGTACAATCAAATAGTTGTAATTAGTTATAGCTTATCCTATTTGAAGAAAATGGTGCCTCCCACGGAGATTTTCAAGACGGACTTTGAAGTTAAAGCTTCAAGATGAAGTCGGGCCATACTAGATCACATTTATCTTATGCATGTTTTAAGTTATTTATTGCTTTTAAATATGTCTTAAAATGCATGAGATCAAAAGCTTGATTATGTTGCATGATTAAGGATTTTAGTTCACTTAAAATCTAACCAACATAGTAAGAGCCTTAAGTTCCAAACTTAAAAATTGAGTTAAAAGGTGCCATGCCAAAATATACACTTGCTTGGATATCCTTTACATCAATCTAGTAATAGTTTTCGCTCAGCGAGGTGTTACTTATTGGTCCTAAAGGGGCAAGGTACACAAATAATTGTGAGTACATGTTAGTTTTGGTGAAACTCAACGATATAAGTAAGGAGTCCTTTTATGTCGTGGCAAAATCGATAGGTTTACCTAATAAGTTCTTAGACGTACCTATCAACCAAGAGTAGTTTCTAGACTATTAGCAAAAGGCTTTTGCTTACCTAAGATGTTCTAGTATTAAGTCGACAAACTGTGCTTAGTTCTTCAATGATTTTAGGATCTTGGAATCATTTTATTCACACTTGCCGGAACACATAACTTGAATAAAATGCTTAATAAACATTGAATTATGCATGTATGCTAGAATTTAAGTTTATTAAGAGAAACTGTGAATGGTTATTTATTTGTTTATTCTTTTCAATTGTAGTTTTTAATATGGCAAACAACAATTCATTCAACATTCGATCAATTCTCGAAAAGGAGAAGTTGAACGGGAAAAACTTCCTTGACTGGCAAAGGAACTTGCAAATAGTTCTTATGCAGGAAGAAAATGAGTATGTCCTAGATGAGGCGATGCCCGAAGCCGCAGGCGACGGGGTCACTCAGGCAGCCCTCAATCGTTGGATTTATGCCAACAAGGATGTGAAATGTCTAATGCTCGCCACCATGAGTGCGGATCTGCAGAAAACGTTCATCAACTCAGATGCTTTCACAATCATCAGTGAGTTGAAGAACATGTTCCAAGATCTGGCTCGAGTCGAAAGATTCGAGACTCATAGGCAAATTCTTGAGACCAAGCTTAAGAAAGGCGAGCCCCTAAGTCCACATGTTCTCAAAATGATTGGACTCATTGAGAATATGAGTCGGCTGGATCAGCAATTTTCTCAGGAAATGGCTATAGACACCATCCTCCATTCTCTTCATAGCGGGTATGATCAGTTCAAACTGAACTACAGTATGAATAGTCTGGAAAAAACGCTCACTGAGCTTCACGGTATGCTGAAGACCGCTGAAAAGACGCTCAAAAGTGATAAGCAGGATGTGCTTATGGTGCGTGGGGGCAAGTTCAAGAAATCTGGAAAGAAGAGGAATGCTAAGAAAGGTGGCAACAAGGCCAGCCCAACTAAGCAAACTGGCGCCAAATCTGTAAAGAGGAAGGTCAGTCAACCCACTTCTGAATCCGAATGCTTCTACTACAAGAAGAAGGGGCATTGGAAGAGAGATTGCTTGAAGCTAAAGGAAGATCAGAAGAACGGAACAGTCGTTCCATCTTCAGGTATTTTCGTTATAGACTGTATACTTGCTAATTCAACTTCTTGGGTATTAGATACAGGTTGTGGCTCACACTTATGTTCCAATCCACAGGGACTAAGAAGAAGTAGAAAGTTAAGCAAGGGTGAAGTCGACCTACGAGTGGGAAATGGAGCACGGATTGCTGCATTAGCTGTAGGAACTTACTATTTGTCGTTGCCCTCCGGGCTAGTTTTGGAACTGGAAGATTGTTTCCATGTTCCAAGTCTTACTAAAAACATCATTTCAGTTTCTTGCTTAGATGCTAAGGGATTTTCCTTTTTAATAAAAGACAATAGTTGTTCGTTTTATTTTAAAGAGATGTTTTATGGATCTGCTAGATTAGTCAATGGACTTTATTTATTAGATCACGACAAACAAGTATATAACATAAATACCAAAAAGGCCAAAAAGGATGATTCAGATCTCACCTATCTGTGGCATTGTCGATTAGGCCATATAAACTTGAAACGCCTAGAAAGACTTCAAAAGGAAGGAATTCTAGAACCATTTGACTTAGAGGATTATGGTAAATGCGAATCATGTTTACTTGGCAAAATGACAAAGCAACCTTTCTCTAAAGTTGGAGAAAGAGCAAATGAACTATTGGGTTTAATCCATACAGATGTATGTGGACCAATGAATACAAATGCTAGAGGTGGTTTCAGCTACTTTATCACTTTCACTGATGACTTCAGTAGGTATGGTTATGTCTACCTAATGAAGCATAAGTCTGAATCCTTTGACAAATTCAAGGAATTTCATAGTGAAGTAGAGAATCAATTAGGCAAGAAGATTAAAGCACTGCGGTCTGATAGAGGCGGTGAATATCTGAGCTATGAATTTGATGACCATCTGAAAGAATGTGGAATTCTATCAGAATTGACTCCTCCTGGAACACCACAATGGAACGGTGTGTCGGAACGGAGGAACAGAACCTTGCTAGACATGGTCAGGTCAATGATGGGTCAGGCCGAACTTCCATTAGAATTTTGGGGACATGCACTAAATACAGCTGCACTCACTATAAATAGAGCTCCGTCTAAAGCTGTCGAAAAGACTCCATACGAATTATGGTTTGGAAAGCCTCCAAATGTGTCGTTTCTTAAGATTTGGGGATGTGAAGTATACGTCAAACGATTAATTTCAGACAAACTTCATCCAAAATCTGACAAATGTATCCTTGTGGGCTATCCAAAGGAAACAAAGGGGTATTACTTCTACAATACATCTGAGAACAAAGTGTTTGTTGCTCGAGATGGTGTCTTTTTGGAGAAAGATCACATTTCTAAAATGACAAGTGGGAGAAAAGTAGACCTCGAAGAAATTCGAGTCGAACAACAAACTCTAGAGAATGCTCAAGATGACATTCAGGATGAAACTCAGAGATCTTTAGAAGAATCTGGTGAGAATCATGGTCAATCTAGAAATGTTACCCCGCGTAGATCGCAAAGATATAGATCTCAACCGGAAAGGTACTTAGGTATTTTGACGAACGAGAGCTATGACGTTCTATTACTTGAAAGTGATGAACCTGCGACTTACAAACAAGCTATGACGAGCCCTAGCTCCAAGCAATGGCAAGAAGCCATGCAATCTGAATAGGACTCCATGTCTGAAAACCAAGTATGGGATTTGGTCGATTTGCCAGATGGCTACCAAGCCATTGGAAGCAAATGGGTTTTCAAACTGAAAAAGGACAAGGATGGGAAACTTGAAGTTTTCAAAGCTAGATTGGTTGCAAAAGGTTACAGGCAAGTCCACGGTGTGGACTACGATGAAACCTTTTCACCAGTTGCAATGCTAAAGTCTATTCGGATAATGTTAGCAATCGCTGCATATTACGATTACGAAATATGGCAGATGGATGTCAAAACTGCTTTCTTAAACGGCGTTTTAACAGAAACTGTGTTTATGACACAGCCTGAAGGTTTTGAGGATCCAAAGAATGCTAAAAAGGTATGCAAGCTAAAGAAGTCAATCTACGGATTGAAGCAGGCATCCAGGAGCTGGAATATACGTTTTGATGAAGCAGTCAGTGACTTTGGTTTCATCAAGAACGCAGACGAATCTTGTGTATACAAGAAGGTCAGTGGGAGCAAAATTGCTTTCCTAGTATTATATGTCGACGACATATTACTTATCGGAAATGACATTCCTATGTTGAATTCTGTCAAGATTTGGCTTGGGAAATGTTTTTCGATGAAGGATCTAGGAGAAGCACAGTACATATTGGGCATAAGAATTTACAGAGATAGATCTAAAAAGATGATTGGACTTAGTCAAAGCACTTATATCAATAAGGTGCTTGATAGGTTCAAGATGGCGGACTCCAAGCGAGGCTACCTACCCATGTCTCATGGAATGACTCTAAGCAAGACTCAGTGCCAAAAAACACTTGATGAGCGTAGACGAATGAATGTGATTCCATATGCATCATTGATTGGTTCAATAATGTATGTTATGATATGTACACGCCCGGATGTTGCGTACGCACTCAGTGCTACGAGCAGATACCAGTCAGACCCAGGAGAGGCGCATTGGACTGCTGCCAAGAACATTCTGAAGTACCTGAAAAGGCACAAAGATGACTTCCTGGTCTATGGTGGAGATGATGAATTAATTGTTAAAGGCTATACGGACGCAAGTTTCCAAACCGACAAAGATGATTTTAGATCACAGTCTGGGTTTGTCTTCTGCCTCAACGGAGGAGCAGTAAGCTGGAAAAGTGCTAAGCAAAGCACCATTGCGGATTCTACAACTGAAGCGGAGTACATTGCTGCACATGAAGCAGCAAAGGAAGCTATATGGCTAAGGAAGTTCATAGGTGAACTTGGTGTAGTCCCCTCCATTAAAGGACCAATAGCCCTGTATTGTGACAATAACGGAGCTATTGCACAGGCAAAAGAGCCTAGACACCACCAGAGAGTCAAGCATGTACTTCGTAGATTTCACCTTCTACGAGAGTTCGTTGAAAGAAAAGAAGTCGAGATAAGCAAAATTGGAACTGATGACAACATATCAGATCCATTGACTAAACCTCTGCCGCAGGCGAAGCACAACTCGCACACTGCAGCTATGGGAATCAAGCATATTGGAGAATGGCTTTGATGTCTCTGTTTAATGTTTTAAAGTTTTAGAGTTTAAATCTTTGTAAAACATTATTGGTTAATCATTCACAATAAATGAAAAGAATTCATTTTTCCATTTAATTTGTGGTTTATTAAATGATGAGTCCCTTCAATTTGACGATATATACAAGATAGACTGTCAGGACCAGTCCTGTGACTAAGAAATGTCTATCAAGTGAACTTGAATGTCAAAGGTTGAAAATGGTCCCTAGTCGGAGTTTTCTATAAAATTGGACGCATAGAAAACGTTAGACGATTAGAATGCAAGATGACTAGTAGTTCTGTTTCTTGAACTATGTGGACATGGCAATGTCATAATCATTTGCATAGATACTTACTTTGGGAAGACTAGTATCGGACAAGACCTATGAAACTTTACTGTAAGAGATGAAAATCTGTCATAAGTAAATTTCATTAAATTATTAGACACTAAATCCTCAATACCTGAGTGATTTGAGATTACTTGTTTGAGAACTGGTTGCTTTGACGTTGACCAACCGTCGCACCGTAAAAGGGGGTTATAAAGGCAACGCTCAGGTAATCACCTATCAAACGAAGTCTAATCTCAAGATCGCAAGATTGGGATTGTCCTCCCATAAATCGGGATGAGATGCTTAAAAGTTGTACAAGGCCACTCGGAGAGCTAGAAACTGTGAAATGCATGGCCGTGCTCGGATGAATCATAGGCTATGATTATCTGTTTATTTGATCAGTTGAACTCTGAAACCGAGGAACACCTCTGGACATAATAAGGATGACAACTCTTACCTTATGTTCAAGAGCAAGCATCGAGCGACAAAGGAATTAGGAAATGCACACTTGTCCCTAAGGACAAGTGGGAGACTGAAGGAAATAATGCCCTTGGTCCAAGTATGCATTCTATGTTAAGTCTAATAAATGCGGTTCAGTATTAATTAACAAGTTAATAATTCAGTGAGATCAAGTGAGCTGAATGCCTAGCTAGAGGCCGCTTCAGTTCAAGTGGAATTAATGATATTAATCCACAGCTTACTCTTGACTGAACCCGTAGGGTCACACAAATAGTACGTAAACGGATCAAGTATTTAATGGCATTAGATACTCCATCTATGGATATTCGGAATCGACGGATCTTGGTTTCAGTGGGAGCTGAGATCGTCACAGGCAAGAAATGAATACTCCGGAAACGATGATATTGCCGGAAACGGAAATATGGATCGTATCGGAAATATAAATATTATCCAAGTCGTAGATGTTGCCGGAAACGGAAACATGGTACGTATCGGAAAATATTATCGGAAATAGAAATATTGCCAGAATCGGAAATATTGTCAGAAACGGAAATATTATCGGAATCGGAAAATAATTCCGGAAACGGAAATATTAAATATTTGTTCGAAACGGAAATTAATTCCGGAATCGAAAATATTAAATATTGTTCGTATCGGAAATATATTCCGGAATCGGGAATTTAATCGGAAGCGTATCGTACGAATAAGCATCGGACGAGGCCTGCCGGACGAGGGCCCAGCACGAAGCCAGGCCATCGCCCAGCAAGCCAAGCGCGCCACACGAACAGCCAAGGCCACGCCAGGCCCAGCGCAAGGCCAGGCCCAGCAGGCCGTGGCAGCGCGCGCAGCTGCTTGTGTGGGCTTGTAGCTCGCGTGGGCCGTGCGGCCGTGTGGGCTGTGCGCGGGCATGGCCTGCACGCATGCGGGTCATGCTCGCGTAAGTGTTTGTGTTCGCATACGAAACCTAAAACGTGCAGAGTTCGGTTAATGATTAAATTCCTAATTCTATTTGATAAATTAATTAAATAAGAGTTTTAATATAATTTTAATTTAATTAATTCGTATCCTAATAGGATTCCAATTCTCTTTCCATACCCCTATAAATATGTGGCCTGGGTTCACAATTTATAACGAGTTTTCAAGTATTCAAAGTGAGTTTTTGAGAGAAAAATTCAGCCACACATCTTGCTCAAAAGTGCCGAAAATTCTATTACCTTAAGGGCGATTCTAGTTGGTCAATCTTAAGGCGGATCCGGACGTACTGTGGACTATCTACGGAGGGACGACACTTGGAGTCCTAAAGACTTGTTCTTGTTCGGTTCGGGCGCAGCTAGGGAAGGCACGCAACAAAGAGTATGCATCTAAATTATGCTATATGATTATGTGTAAATAATATGTATTCCTGGGTTAATGGTTGTTTCCGCATGATTTATGTAATATCATATGTATCATAACCTAACACTTTGAAGTTAAAGCTTCAAGATGAAGTCGGGCCATACTAGATCACATTTATCTTATGCATGTTTTAAGTTATTTATTGCTTTTAAATATGTCTTAAAATGCATGAGATCAAAAGCTTGATTATGTTGCATGATTAAGGATTTTAGTTCACTTAAAATCTAACCAACATAGTAAGAGCCTTAAGTTCCAAACTTAAAAATTGAGTTAAAAGGTGCCATGCCAAAATATACACTTGCTTGGATATCCTTTACATCAATCTAGTAATAGTTTTCGCTCAGCGAGGTGTTACTTATTGGTCCTAAAGGGGCAAGGTACACAAATAATTGTGAGTACATGTTAGTTTTGGTGAAACTCAACGATATAAGTAAGGAGTCCTTTTATGTCGTGGCAAAATCGATAGGTTTACCTAATAAGTTCTTAGACGTACCTATCAACCAAGAGTAGTTTCTAGACTATTAGCAAAAGGCTTTTGCTTACCTAAAATGTTTTAGAATTGAGTCGACAAACTGTGCTTAATTCTTCAATGGTTTTAAGGTCTTGGAATCATTTTATTCACACCTGCCGGAACACATAACTCGAATAAAATGCTAATGACTTGTTGCATGATTGCTTTAATTTTCAAGTTATTATTCATGATAAATGTTTAGACTTTGCATGCTTCAATGTATGTTTTAATTATTGTTTATAATTAAATATCTTGCACTGCAATAAATCCTTTTAGAAAGGTAACAGTAAATTTCCTTGATTGGTAGTGAATCCAAGAACGATTCACGGAAATGAGAGAAAATGAGCAATTTAAAATGTACGTTTCTTATAGCGACTTTTATGGTTGTTTTCGAGTATCAAAATCGAATGGCAAACCAATTGGTGCTTGTGAATTCAAAATACACTGTAGTTTTGAGATCATAAAGCATTGAGCTTAAACGCTCAGCTTTACCCATGGTTAACAACCTAAACATCTTTGTCCATTTAATTCTCGAATGAGTCTAGTCCCTAGACATTCGAATAGATCGATGCTTAGAGAACTTTAGAAGCTTCTGGTAAGATCATCTAGTTGAAGCAAAATATTCAACATAAATTAAAATGGTAAAAACCTTGTTGGTGACATTGGACATGTCTAACAAAGTATAAAAGTCAACACTAAAGAAATCAATTCTTAAGACTATAAGAAAGGGTACAAGAAATAGGAAAACGAGGAACGAATGAAAGGAATTTACGATTCCGTTTCTGCCTATAAGTTTATGTTTAAAGAGAAGTGACCTAGAAATTAAACTTCGTTGGTATCATATACCGCTTGAGGTTCTTACTTCGGTAATAACTCAAACAATGGAAGCTAGGATATACTAATGACCTACAAGTGGGAAATGAAGCATGGCAATGCTACATTAGTTGTAGGGTCATCTAGTTTGTTTTAAGTCCTTTCAAAGGCTGGAACTTAATGGCTATTTTGTTCCATAATCAACATACCTAAATTTCTGTTTTCAAACACATAAAGACTCACATTCAAGAAAAACAAAAACAATGTTTGTTTGTTTATTTGAATGAAATGGTCAATTACAGGTTGAGTCAATATGCTTGATTAAAACAAACAACTCTTTAAAGAACTTTACTAGGTTCAAATCAACCCCTTGATTTGAGTTCCACTAATCTTTGGCATTGTTGCTTAGACCATATCAACAAATTAACATTCAAAAGCTCTATTTTGATGGACTTTTGAAAGTTCATTGATTTCTAGATCAATTTAAGACGACTAGTCTTACTTGTTGAAAGTAACAAAAGATATGAACTATTGTTAGAACGCCTAGACAATAGAGTTCAAAGCTAAAGAAAGGTTTTATGACTTTATTATTTCACACAGATTTGAGTGAATATAGGTTTATTTACTCAATGTGATATAAGTTTGAATCTGTTTGGCTAGTTCAAAGATTCAGAAGTATAAATCCCACTTGGTAAGAAATCATAAAGATCTAGGTTAGATCATGTTGATGATTACTTAAATCAAGAATGATCATCAATGATTGTGTAGTAAAATTCACAATCTAGCTCCATAAGATATGGCATATCTAAGTTGGAATGATCGAAGTCGATTAGTACTTGATTCGGTCAATGATGGATCATAAAGACTTTTCCTTTAATTTCTAAAACAAAATGCTCAACTACCACCAAACTAAACCAAATTCGTCAAAGCTATTGAAAAGTAATTTCAGAATATCTTTTCATAATATATCTAAAGAGTTCCTAAACTCAGTGGGAGCTTAGTGTTTGTTATTCAACAAACTAAGGCCCAAGTATAGATATATGTTTCATTGTGATTTATTCAAATGAGACACAAGGGTATTGTTTCTACCACGAATTTTTGAGAACATAATGTTTGTTTGCTCGAAATAATGTCCTTTTGGAGATTCGTTTCCAAAATGACAAGTGGGAGAAAATAAGACCTCGAAAGTCTTCGAGGCGAACAACAAACATAGACGGACATTCCGGAGGCTTTTCGAAGTTCTTTAGAAAATCCGAACACGTATTCTTTAAGGACTTTAGAAGTGGCTTTAAAGAATAGACATCTCTTAGAAGACTTTACAAGTGCTTCAAGGAGAACAGAATATTCAAAGGACTTTCAAGTGGCTATTGATATTCTATTGTTTGATGTTCTATACCCAAGTAGGCATAGAGTTCAAGTCACTGGAACTATGAGATTCTTCTATTAGATAGTAAAGAAACATAGAGTTCTGGTCAATGAAACTATGAGATTCTTCTATTAGATAGTGAAGAAACCTACAACTTGCAGTCAAACTATTATCATGTAGATTAATGAGTTTGTGACTTGTAAGAAAGCTATGGCGAAACCCAGATTCCCTAAAATGGTTAGAGGCCATATATAGACTCAAATGTTTTAAATGGTTAGAGGCCATAAAACATACTCAATGTTTTGATGACAAAATTGAAATTTTGTTGATTTGCAAGAATAGTTTCACACCTATTGGTTGCAAATTGGTTTTAAAGATAAAAACCATCAAACATGAAATTGTGTTCACACACAAAGCTAGATTAGTTGCTAAAGGTTACACGCAAATTCACGGCAATTGGATGACAAAACAATTCCTCAATAAAATGTTGGAATAAACTATGTACATGGTATGTCATAGGATTTGTGGATCCAAATAAATACTTGAAAGGGAAAGCTAGCTTATGAAATCTAATACAGATTTAAGCAAGCAATTGGGAATTAGAAATGTATTTTAGTGAAGCTAATAAGTATTTTAGTTTCATAAAATGTACATGATTCTTATAGATATATAAGAAGTTTAGTGGGAGTACGTAAAACTTAATTGGTCCTATGTGTATCACACATATCTCTCTATTGTGAAATAACATTCAAATGCTAATGACTTAGATTTGAGATTATTCATCAATGATGGACCATGGCGGAACTTAGTACATACTGGGTATTAAGATCTATTTACAAAGATCTTATGATATTGTTTTGGATTAAGTAATGGCATTTACTAAATCAAACACGAAAGACTCCATTGGAGATATTCGATCCATATGAATAAATCTAAGTAATGAATGGTTGAACTATGTATAAGCATTTACTAAGTTAAACATCAAAGAATCTAATGAGATTCTTCACCTATATTATATGTCAAAGAATTTAGTTGAATTCAGTATCTACTGTAACTGAATGAGCTAAAGTTACATGAATAGAATTCAATTGGGAATTATTCTGCAAAAGAATTTATCATGTATGATATAATATGAGGATCGCCAAAAACGTATCGTATGACTTTAGGCATGACGAACATATACCAATCTCTATTGATCTAAGTGAAGATCAACTAGATTGAGATCAAGAACACTTATGGTACTTGAAAAAGTACATAGGAATAGTTCTTGATTCAAGGAAATAAAGATATGCTAAATATTGATGCTACACGCATAAACACTGGCAAAGGATCAAGCAAGACCCTTTGGAGTTAACCATTGACAAGGACGAGCTAAAGAGCATCGTGTTTTGAAATGGCAACATGGATTGAAGACCATGAGTTGTTGCGTGGGAAATTAAAATAATAATTTCTATGTTCTAAAATATAGTTGGAGAGTCTTCCACATATCTGTGAACTGCTTGGATAAGTAGATCCAAACAAAGCATCACTAGCAACCTATACAGTTGAAGTAAAAGTAATTATTGCCTAAGAAGCAATAAAATAGAATTGTTTATATTAATTCTTCATTGATCTTGGGAAGATCACATGTCTGTTGACTTAATGGTTCTTCATTGCAAAATGCGTAGAACCACTAATGTAGCAAGAAAGACTAGATCACAAAATAAACATACTCAAAAGTTCTTATCATCATATCTCGAAGAACATTCGATGAAAAGGATGTTAAGATTGGCAAAGCGTGATAACTAAACCTATGCAACAAGTGAGAAGCAACACTCACGTTGTAGCACTGGAAATCAAGCATAGCTTTGAATTCCATGAACTGTTTTAAAGATGGGTTTGAGGCCCATGGTTGTAAAACAATGGGGTTGAACATTTATCATATATGAAATGTATTTTCATATTCCATTTAATCTTGGTTTAGTATTAAATGATGAGTCCCTTCAAATTTGACGATATATATTCAAGATAGACTGTCAGGACCAGTCCTGTGACTAAGAAATGTCTATCAAGTGAACTTGAATGTCAAAGGTTGAAAATGGTCCCTAATCGGAGTTTTCTATAAAATTGGACGCATAGAAAACGTTAGACGATTAGAATGCAAGATGACTAGTAGTTCTGTTTCTTGAACTGTGTGGACATGGCAATGTCATAATCATTTGCATAGATACTTACTTTGGGAAGACTCGTATCGGACAAGACCTATGAAACTTTACTGTAAGAGATGAAAATCTGTCATAAGTAAATTTCATTAAATTATTAGACACTAAATCCTCAATACCTTAGTGATTTGAGATTACTTGTTTGGGAACTGGTTGCTTTGACGTTGACCAACCGTCGCACCGTAAAAGGAGGCTATAAAGGCAACGCTCAGGTAATCACCTATCAAACGAAGTCTAATCTCAAGATCGCAAGATTGGGATTGTCCTCCCATAAATCGGGATGAGATGCTTAAAAAGTTGTACAAGGCCACTCGGAGAGCTAGAAACTGTGAAATGCATGGCCGTGCTCGGATGAATCATAGGCTATGATTATCTGTTTATTTGATCAGTTGAACTCTGAAACCGAGGAACACCTTTGGACATAATAAGGATGACAACTCTTACCTTATGTTCAAGAGCAAGCATCGAGCGACAAAGGAATTAGGAAATGCACACTTGTCCCTAAGGACAAGTGGGAGACTGAAGGAAATAATGCCCTTGGTCCAAGTATGCATTCAATGTTAAGTCTAATAAATGCGGTTCAGTATTAATTAACAAGTTAATAATTCAGTGAGATCAAGTGAGCTGAATGCCTAGCTAGAGGCCGCTTCAGTTCAAGTGGAATTAATGATATTAATCCACAGCTTACTCTTGACTGAACCCGTAGGGTCACATAAATAGTACGTAAACGGATCAAGTATTTAATGGCATTAAATACTCCATCTATGGATATTCGGAATCGACGGATCTTGGTTTCAGTGGGAGCTGAGATCGTCACAGGCAAGAAATGAATACTCCGGAAACGATGATATTGCCGGAAACGGAAATATGGATCGTATCGGAAATATGAATATTATCCAAGTCATAGATGTTGCCGGAAACGGAAAAATGGTACGTATCGAAAAATATTATCGGAAATGGAAATATTGCCGGAATCGGAAATATTGCCGGAAACGGAAATATTGTCAGAATCGGAAATATTATCGGAATCGGAAAATAATTCCGGAAACGGAAATATTAAATATTTGTTCGAAACGGAAATTGATTCCGGAATCGGAAATATTGAATATTGTTCGTATCGGAAATGAATTCCAGAATCGGGAAATTAATCGGAAGCGTATCGTACGAATTAGCATCGGACGAGGCCTGCCAGACGAAGGCCCAGCACGAAGCCGGGCCATCGCCCAGCAAGCCAGCGCGCCACAAACGCACCAGCCAAGGCTGCGCCAGGCCACCGCACGGCAGGCCCAGCGCGCGCCAAGGCTACGGCAGCGTGTGGGCTTGCGGCAGTGGGCTGCGAGCTCGCAGGCTGCGCGCGCGCACATGGCGCCCCTCGTGGGCTGCTGTGCGTGCGTGTGTGTTTGTGTGCTACTCGAATCCTAAATCTACCGGGATTTGTCATATGATTAAATCTAATCCTAAAAGATTTAGTTTATTTAATTAGAGTCCTAGTAGGATTATAATTAAATAAATTAGTATCCTAATAGGATTCCAAATCCTTTTCCATAACTCTATAAATAGGTGCCTAGGGTCACATATTTACATCTAGAATTGAAGTATTCAAAGTGAGTTTTGAGAGCAAAATTCAGTCATACAATTGCCTATAAAGTGCCGAAAATTCTAAGTACCTCAAGGGCGATTCTAGTTGGTCAATCTTAAGGCGGATCCGGACGTGCTGTGGACTATCTACGGAGGGACGACACTTGGAGTCCTAAAGACTTGTTCTTGTTCGGTTCGGGCGCAGCTAGGGAAGGCACGCAACAAAGAGTATGCATCTAAACTTTGCTAAATGATTATGTGTAAATAATATGTTTTCCTGGCTTTATGGTTTTTCCGCATGATTTATGAATTGTCATATGTATCATAACCTAACAGAACTTCCAATAGAATTTTGGGAACATGCATTAAACACAGATGCACTCACACTAAATAGAGCTCCGTCTAAAGCTGTCGAAAAGACTCCATATGAGTTATGGTTTGGAAAGCCTCCAAAACTGCCTTTTCTTAAGATTTGGGGTTGCGAAGTATACGTCAAACGATTAACTTCAGACAAACTTCAACCGAAATCTGACAAGTTTATCCTTGTGGGTTACCCAAAGGAAACAAAGTGGTATTACTTCTACATTACATATGAGAACAAGGTGTTTGTTGCTCAAGATGGTATCTTTTTAAAATAAGATCACATTTCCAAAATGACAAGTGGGAGAAAATTAGACCTCGAAGAAATTCGAGTCGAACAACAAACTCTAGAGAATGATCAAGATGACATTCAGGTTGATACTCAGAGATCTTTAGAAGTATCTGGTGAGAATCAAGAATCAAATAGAAATGTAACCCCGCGTAGATCGCAGAGATATAGGTCTCAACCAGAAATAAACATAGGTATTTTGACGAATGAGAGCCATGAAATTCTATTGCTGGAAAGCGATGAGCCTGCGAATTACAAACAAGCTATATCGAGCCTAACTCCAAGCAGTGGCAAGAAGCCATGCAATCTGAATTAGACTCCATGTATGAAAACCAAGTTTGGGATTTGGTCGATTTGCAAGATGGCTACCAAGCCATAGGAAGCAAATGGGTTTTTATACTGAAAAAGGACAAGGATGGGAAACTAGAAGTTTTCAAATCTATATTGGTTGCAAAAGGATACAGTCAAGTCCACGGCGTGGATTATGATGAAACCTTTTCACCAGTTGCAATGCTAAAGTCTATTCGGATAATGTTAGCAATGGCTGCATATTACGATTACGAAATATGTCAGATGGATGTCAAAACCGCTTTCTTAAACAACATTTTAATAGAAATTGTGCTTATTACATAACCTGAGGGTTTTGAGGATCCAAAGAATGCTAAAAAGGTATGCAAGCTTAAGAAATACATTTATGGATCAAAGCAAGCATCAAAGAGCTGGAATATACATTTTGATGAAGCAGTCAGTGACTTTGGCTTCGTCAAGAACGCAGACGAATCTTGTGTATATAAGAAAGTAAGTGGGAGCAAAACTGGTTTTCTAGTATTATATGTCGATGACATATTAGTTACCGGAAATGACATTTCTATGTTGAACTCTGTCAAGATTTGGCCTGGGAAATGTGTTTCGATGAAAGATCTAGGAGAAGCACATTACATATTGGGCATCAAGATCTACAGAGATAGATCTAAAAGGATGATTGGACTTAGTCAAAGAACTTATATCAATAAGGTGCTTGATAGGTTCAATATGGTTGACTCCAAGCGAGGCTACCTACCCATGTCTCATGGAATGACTCTAAGCAAGACTCAGTGCCCAAAATCACTAGATGAGCAAAGACGAATGAATGGGATTCCATATGCATTATTGATTGGTTCAATAATGTATTCTATGATATGTACACGCCCGGATATTGAGTACGCACTCAGTGCTACGAGTAGATACCAGTCAGACCCAGGAGAGGCACATTGGACTGCTGCCAAGAACATTCTGAAGTACCTGAAAAGGCACAAAGATGATTTCCTGGTCTATGGTGGAGATGATGAATTAATTTTCAAAGGCTATACGGACGCAAGTTTCCAAACCGACAAAGATGATTTCAGATCACATTCTGGGTTTGTCTTCTGCCTCAACGGAGGTGCAGTAAGCTGGAAAAGTGCTAAACAGAGCACCATTACGGATTCTACAACTGAAGCGGAGTACATTACTGCACATGAAGTAGCAAAGGAAGCTATTTGACTAAGGAAGTTCATAGGTGAACTTGGTGTAGTCCCCTCCATTAAAGGACTAATAGCTCTATATTGTGACAATAACGGAGCTATTGCACAGGCAAAGGAGCCTAGACACCACTAGAGAGTCAAACATGTACTTCGTAGATTTCACCTTCTACGAGAGTTCGTGGAGAGAAAAGAAGTCGAGATAAGCAAGATTGGAACTGGCGACAACATATCAGATCCATTAACTAAACCTATGCCGCAAGCGAAGCACAACACGCACACCGCAGCTATGGGAACCAAGCATGTTGGAGAATGGATTTGATGTCCTTAATGAATGTTTTAACGTTTTATAGTTTAATACTTTGTAAAACATTTTGGTTAACCATTCATAGAAATGAATAGAATTCATTTTCCATTTAATTTTATGCTTTATTAAATGATGAGTCCTTTCAATTTGACAATATTTTCAAGATAGACTGTCAGGATCAGTCCTGTGACTAAGAAATGTCTACCAAGTGAACTTAAATGTCAAAAGTTGAAAATGGTCCCTGGTCGGAAGTTTTCTATAAAGGTGGACGCATAGAAAACTCTAGACGACTAGAATGCAAGATGACTAGTAGTTTTGTTTCTTGAACTATGTGGACATGGAAATATCGCAATCATTTGCATAGATACTTACTTGATAAGATTAGTATCGGACAGACCTATGAAACTTTACTGTAAGAGATGAAAATCTATCATAAGTAAATTTCATTACATTATTAGACACTAATCCTCAATACCTGAGTAATTTGAGATTACTTGTTTGAAAACTGGTTACTTTGACATTGTTAAGCGTTGCACCGTAAAAGGAGACTATAACGGCAACGCTCAAGTAATAACCTATCAAACAAAGTCTAACCTCAACATCACAAGATTGGGATTGTCCTCCCATAAATCGGGATGAGATGCCGAAAGTTATACAAGGCAACTCGGAGAGCTAGAAATTGAAAAATGCATGGTCATGCTCAGATGAATCATAGGCTATGATTATCTATTTATTTGATCAGTTGAACTTTGACACCGAGGACTACCTCTTGACAAAATAAGGATGACTAATCTTACCTTATGTTCATGAGAAGGCATCGAACGACAAAGAACTAGGAAATGCACACTTGTCCTTATGGACAAGTGGGAGACTGAAGGAAATAATGCCCTTGGTCCAAGTTTGCATTTAATGCATTTAATGCTAAAGTCTAATAAATGCGGTTCACTATTAATAACAAGTTAATAATTCAGTAAGATCAACTGAACTAAATGCCTAGCTAGAGGCCGCTTCAGTTCAAGTGGAGTTAATAACATTAATCCACAACTTACTCTTGACTAAACCCGTAGGGTCACACAAATAGTACGTGAACGGATCAAGTATTTAAGTGAAAATATTATTTATTAAAGTACTCTATTTATGATCATTTGAAAATAACGGATCACGGTTCCAGTGGGAGCTGAAATCGTCAAAAGGAAAAGTAAAGAATATTCCGGAAATGAAGATATTGCCGGAAACGGAAATATGGTTCATGACGGAAAAATAAATATTACCCAAGTCGTAGATGTTGCCGGAAACGAAAAAAAGGTTCGTATCGGAAAATATTAAGAAAGAGAAATATTGCAGGAATCGAAAATATTGCCGGAAACGAAAATATTACCGGAATCGAATATATTGTCGGTATAGGAAAATATTGTCGGAATAGGAAAATATTGTCGGAATAGGAAATTATTACCGGAATCGGAATTATTAACAGAAACGTAAATGTTGTTCGAAACGGAAATAAATTCCGGAATCGGAAAACAAATCGGAAGCTCGACGAGCGACAAGCCGACAAGCGAGTCGGCTCATCACTCGACAAGAAAAGGTCGCACGCACATCGCAAGGCACAAGGCCCAGCGTCGATGCCGAGCACAAGGCCCAGCGCCAACGCTAGTCCTATCGCCCAACAATGGTGTTGGCGTGTTGTGCGATGGGCCACGACCAAGCAGCAGCAAGCAATGGGCCACGGCCAGCAGCGAGCCTCGCTTGGGCCAAGCCAAGGAGCGCGCTAGCATGGGCCTGCAAGGCTGCGTTAGTGGCGAGTCCTTGTGCACCAAGGCTTGTGCGATTTCTTTGGCGCCAAGTAACTTGGGCCTTAAGAAATCAGTTTTCCTACTTCTACTAAAATTAGATATATTGGATAGATTTGAAACACCTAGTGTTTAATTAATCCTAGAATTCTAATGCTACTAATTAACTAGAGTCCTAATAGGATTAGTTAATTGAATCCTAGTAGAATACTAATTCCTTATTTCCTACTCTATAAATAGGTGATTAGTGTTCATAATTTATGACAACCCATAACATATACTTTACATATATTGTGTTCAACGGAGAACATAATTAATAGCCTAACCCAAGTGAATAAAACCTTAGTGAATATCCTAGTTGGTTGAACCTAAGGCGGATCCGAACGTGTTGTGGACTTTCTACGGAGGGGCGACACTTGGAGCTCTAAAGACTTGTTCTTGTTCGCTTCGGGAGCATCTAGGGAAGGCACGCATCACTTTGTATATATGTAACCTAAATTATGCTAATTGACTATGTGGCAATTAATTTGGATTCCTGGCTTTATGGTTTTTCCGCATGAAATATATTGTTTATATTATTCATAACATTACAATTACCTCGGGTACCGACCTTCTATTCGCGTTTTCAAAGAGATGCATGAGCTTCAGAGGAATTTGAATTTTGGGTACGGCTGGTGGACCATAGTTAATAAGAGGGCTCGGAAGAACAAGGTCACTTATTTGACGGCGTTGCCCTATGTCTCCTCGGTTCATGAGTGTAAGGGGCAGTGGCATCTGGTTCGGATGCCTGTTGATCCGAAGCATCCCAACTTTTACACGGCGCCGAAATGGTTTGTTAAGGTTGACCAGGAGATGTCGAGGGTCGGCTCTTTCAACCCTAGGAATTCGGACCATACCGCCCTGCTGAAGTGGTTCCAAGCCAAAACGGATAAGGAGCCCGAGTTCTGGCCTTCGAACATGCACTACATCACTCGGGATCTTATCCTAGCTACTACATGTCTCAGCCGGATTTATGACATGGGTGAGGTTTCTTGTGATGAGATCGTGCTTCGGCTGAGTTATTTGCCTCCTTTTTATAATGTATTGGATCTGACTTCTCTTTTTTTCTGTGCAGAGACTGGTGGAGCTGCTATTAATCCGAGGGTACTTAGCTATGTAAAGGAGACCAACGAGATTCTCCAGCGTTGACCGTCCTACGATTTTAACAAGCACAACCCTCGTCAGCCAAAGCTAGAGAAAAGCGTTCGCTCGCTTGGATAAAAGACGTTCAGGCTAATCCTTGGGATTCTGCCAACCCTGAGGAGTCGTTTCCTTTGCGGACCATTTTACGCAAATTGGTAACTACCTCTGATCCGCTAACTTTTCCTTTGCTTTGTTTCGGGTCTGCGTTCCTCTGTTTCTTATGACGAGGCTCAGATCTCCGCTTAATTCTTCTTTCAGGGTCCCGAGGTGCCAGTTGCCGCTCCTATTCTTTTGTCATCCTCGTCTCCTCCTTCACTCGCCGTGACTGAGGTAAGCAACATTTTCGTTCTTTTGGCTCTTTCTTTCGATTTCTTCACTTGCTCCTTTTATCTTCCTGTTCTGACGTCTTGCTTTCTTCTGCAACTCAGGAGAAGAAATCGAAGAAGAGGAAGTCTTCTGAAGGGAAGTCTCCTTTGATGTTGAGGAAGAAGTTTTCGCAGCCTTCTAAGAAGGTAAAACCTAGTCCCGAGGTCATTAAATTCATAAAGCAGCGCCCCTTCCTTTCCGAGGCATTGATTCGACAGGTGGTCGCTGAGGATCCGAATCTTGCTGAGGCGGGTGAATGCTATCTTGCTCGCCAGATGGGTTCGCCTAAAAGTCTTCAACGTCTCATTCCCCTCACTGGACAGAAGTTGAAGAGTGCAATAGTATCGACTGCGAGTAAACCGGTGGATCATCCCCTAGTTGAGGAAACTCCCGTACCATCGCCGCCGAAGCCAATAAATCCCATTGAGGTGTCGGTTGAGGACATTACTCACGAAGAGGCCTCTGAAGCGGCTGAAGTTGCCAAACTACCCTTGGGTAATTCTGAACCTGTCGTTCCTGAGGGGGGCGAGGTATCTGTTATTCATTTGGGGGGTGATCCGGAGACTCCTCCGAAGGCTTTCGTTGACCCTTCGGTGTTGCGACTAAGGTGGTTGCTCTTGCGTCTTCTAAAGAGAAGATGCAGGATGTTCCACCTATTTCTTCTGAAAGGGAAGGTTCTGATCCGAGGCGCCGGTTTAAGAGGCATCGGGAGACGCTGGGCTCGACCTCCACTTCTTTTCTAAAGGGGTTGGTCCAATTTGACCCTTGCTCAAATGTTCCTTTGAGGAGGGCGCCTGCTGCGGTTCGGGAGACCATGGCTAGGTTTTTTCGGCCCTCGGTCATGGGCGAAGATCCTTATGCTCATGCAAGGTCTATGGTTGGCCCTGCGGCAGCTCGTGAGAGCATGCTTCGGGTGATCCCTCAATTCAAAGTTACAAGGAGGAAGAGAGGCATCTTACCCAAATGGCTCAATACCATCTGAATGAGGTGAGTGAGAATTCCAACTTCTTCGTCCATCTTTTCTGTTTATTTATTGCCTGTCCTTCGGGTATGGACTGATTTTGTCTACTCTTTTCTCTTCTAAGCCAACTAATGGACTTCATTCTCGGCTGAATGCCAATATTATGACGAGAAGCGACTTTAGAGGTTTGAGGAGCTTTATGCTCGTGACATCCCTAACCTTGACGAGAAGGCCAACTATCTCGTTTCCGAGCTTGATGAAGTCAAGAAGATGGCCATTGACTTCGCCAAGGAGGGGGAGGTTGTGGCTGAGAAGATTGGTGATGAGGTTGGAAAACTTTTTATCTAAGTCATGATTGATTCAGAAAAGATACGTCGTCTCGAAGAGGAGAAAGCCGAAGACAAGGCCAAGTTTGAGCAACAGCTGGAGGACAAAGATAAATTCGTCAAGGAGAAGGAGGATGTTATGGCAAGGATGGTGGAGAGCCGATCTCTGATTGAGGCTGCTGCTGAGAAGGTTCCCGTGCTGGAGGATGACATTCGGGGTTAGAGAGCCGAGGTCCGGCGCCTTGAAAAAGAGAAGGTTGAGATGTATGTGAAGGAAATAATGCCCTTGGTCCAAGTTTGCATTTAATGCATTTAATGCTAAGTCTAATAAATGCGGCTCAGTATTAATTAACAAGTTAATAATTCAGTGTGATCAAGCGAATTGAATGCCTAGCTAGAGGCCGCTTCAGTTCAAGTGGAATTGATAATATTAATCCACAACTTAATTACTCTTGACTGAACCCGTAGGGTCACACAAATAGTACGTGAACGTATCAAGTATTTAAGTGAAAATATTATTCATTAAAGTACTCTATTTCTGATCATTCGGAAATGACGGATCTCAGTTCCAGTGGGAGCTGAAATTGTCAAACGGAAAAGTAAAGAATATTCCGGAAATGAAGATGTTGACGGAAACGGAAATATGGTTCATGACGGAAATATAAATATTACCCAAGTCGTAGATGTTGCCGGAAACGGAAACATGGTTCGTTTCGGAAAATATTAACGTAAATAGAGATATTGCCGGAATCGAAAATATTGCCGGAAACAGAAATATTACCGGAATCGGAAATATTGTCGGGATAGGAAATTATTTTCGGAGTCGGAAATATTAATGGAACGTAAATATTGTTCGAAACGGAAATAAATTATGGAATCGGAAAACGAATCGGAAGCATGACGAGCGACAAGCCGGCAAGGGAGCCGGCCCATCACTCGACGGGCAAGGGCCGTACGCACAACGCTAGGCACAAGGCCCAGCGCCAACACCAAGCACAAAGGCCCAGCGCCAGCGCTGGACCGTGCGTCCAGCTGGGCACTGACTGTGTGCGATGGGTCGGCCTGTGTGCGATGGGCCAGCTGCGACAAGCAGCGTGCGAAGGCCAGCAACAAGCAGCGACAAGCAGTGGGCCGAAGGCGAGCTGCGAGCGATGCTTGGGCCTGGCCAGGCGCGCGCGCCAGAGTGGGCCTTCGTAGTTGCGTTGGTGGCGAGCATCTTGTGCACCAAGCCTTGCACGATTACTTAGGTAACAAGTAACTTGGACCTTAAGTATAGTTTTCCTACTTCTACTAGAATTAGATAGTTAGGATTAGATTCAAACACTAAGTGTTTAATTAACCCTATGATTCTAATTAATTGTAATCCTGATAGGATTAGTAATTGGTTTCCTAGTAGAACTCTAAGTTTATATTTCCTACTCTATAAATATGTGATTAGTGTTCACAATTTATCGACAACCCATACAATATACATTACATAGATTGTGTTCAAGGGAAAACATAATTCATAGCCTAACCCGAGTGCATAAAACCTTAGTAAATATCCTAGTTGGTTGAACCTAAGGCGGATCCAAACGTGTTGTGGCCTATCTAAGGAGAGCGACACTTGGAGCTCTAAAGACTTCTTCTTGTTCGGTTCGTGAGCAGCTAGGGAAGGCACGCATCACATTGTATGTACCCAAAATTATGCTAATTGACAATGTGGCAATTAATTTGGATTCCTAGATTTATGGTTTTTCCGCATGAATATATATTGTTTATATTGTTCATAATCTTACAGTGGTATCACGAGCCTCTAATTAATTTCATTATCAATTATAGTTAACATGGATTAAATTTTATAAATTTGCAATGAATTAAAGAGGTGATTAATTTCGTTATTGTAATTAATTGCAAATTCGTGCGATTATTTGATTATATGTTCGCAGGATTTTCGGCAGTTTTGTCAATAATGGTCGAAATCTTATGTTTATATAGTGAATTTTGCATGTAAACGACGTTTTAAAATTTTGACAAAAATCATAGATTTGATGCCGAAGCCAAAATTCCCAAATTCGAAGCCTAACTAAGACTTTTCGAAGGTTTTAGTTTTTCGAATGCAAAATTTGAAATTTTTATGATGTTAAATTAAATATTTGCGAATCTTGTATGTAAATCTTGAATTTATGATTGACCTACTGTATATGTTTGACAATTTTAAGGTCTAATTTTGTTAATTATACTACCTAATTTGTAATTATACTTAATTTGTTGAATTTTAAATAATTTAGAATTTGTTTTGATTTTCATAATTAATTGATAATTTAATTAGGATCCTATGATAAAAAAAACCACCATAAAATTTGTTAAAGTTGAAAATTTTAAAATTTTATGACCTAGATTTTAATCCCTAAGAAATCATGTAATCGGAAATTAATTTGACTAATAAATTTTCGATTTTCGCCTAAATTTAGTGAAATTAATATGGGTTATTGATTTGTCGTTAATTTAATTATAAAAGTTTTGATTTTTATGAATCGTTCACAATCTTGCACACACGAAACAATGGAAGCCAAGTGTTACATTTGATTTCACTGCAATTAACTTGGTTAATTAATTATGAATCGATTTATTAGAATTCGCATTAAATGCATTAAATGCAAACTTGAAGCGCGGACATATTTTCTTCAATGTATAATGCTAAAGGTACGTACAATCTGTCAGCCCCCATATGTTATGCCAACTTCATCTTGAGTTCCTCCTCCTGTGGACAACTTCAAAGTGAATGTAGATGCTCATGTGATAGAGGGGAAAGGGTTAGTGCTTGGCGTGGTGGTTTGAGACACGACTGGGAGATTGCTCTTGGCAACAACAAAGAACATGGAAGCAATGTGGTCACCTTCGATGGCTAAAGTGCGGTGCAACAAGGTACGGTATGCAACTAGCACAAAGCTCAATCTCCCGAATGTGATCCTAGAGTGTGATGTAGTGAACGTGGTTCGTGCAATACACAGTAGACTGGATGGAGCAACACCAATCTTCTTACTCTTTGATGATATTGTTCGTATTAATGAGTCTTTTAATTTGCTTAGTCCATGTGAGGCGAGTGGTAAATACTGCTACTCACTTCTTTACACAAAGCGTATTTGTATGAACTCCTTCTCCAAATCATTCAAGTTTTAGCTGATCTTCATTTAATATTACTAGATTTTAACCCGTGCGATGCACAAATTCTATTAAATTGTGACGTTAAAATAAAACTCCTATAGATACCAACTGCTATATTTTACATATTAGATTAGATTAGTTTTTTTTTGGATTGAATTTCATTTTAGATTTATTTTTTAATTATTATAATGTTTGATTTTGAATGAAATTGTATATGTGTAATATTAATAATTACTTAATAAAAATATCTACATGGCACCTAATTATTTATCTACGTGGAACTCGACTTTTTTAATTCAAAACTAATTTTGAAGTCTTATTTTCCATTGGCCGAAACCATTAGATTTCCTACGTGGCGCCCTAATATTGGATTAATGTTTGATTTTGTATTGAATTTTATTTTGATTAGTAATTGATTTTCGGATAAATTTTATTTTATATTTATTTTTTAGGGGTCGTTTGGTTCGCTGAAGTGGAATGGGTTGGAGTGGAGTCTCATACCAAGAGGGAATGGATTCTATTTCCCATACCAATCTAAAACTGTTTGGTTTGATCCTCGAATGGATTATATCACTCATTCATATTTTATACTATTTGGTTTATTCTTGGAATGGATTCTGTTTTCAACTTTTTTTTTTATATAATATATATTGAGTTTTTTACAGAAGCATTAAAGAAACAACTAAACAGAAGGCCACGTGCCATCACAATAACGTACCTGTATTCGGCCGACCGAAAATCCCCTGCGTTTTGCCAGGTAAGATTTACCACTCTTCCAAAACTGGTTTTGAATTAACTCCCGATAGCCCGGATTTTTCGTGTATTTCAAACTTAGTAGAAAGGAGTAATACAGGTCTTATTTTTTCACCAAATAAAACCACCTCTAAGCATAATACCAGAACCTTATCTTCATGGTCTGACCCCACACTTAGTAAGTCACTGGAAGTTAATTCTCTGACATATTCCAAGTTGGAACCTCTTCAGTCAAAAATTCCTTCCACTTTGGGCAGAATTTCCTTAAATGAACCATTATTCCACACAACTACCTCAAATTTTTTAAGCCTTTTTATACCCAACTTAACCCAACCCAATTCATTATCTTATTCAACCACCACACAAAAAACCACCAATCTCTCTCCTTTCACCAAAAACACGTTTTCCATGGAGCACTTTGACTCCCTGTCAGATCTTTTGGGCTTATCCTATCCGTCGGATGAGGATTTCATCCTCCCTGACCCAATCTTAACCCCTCCACAAGACCGAATTACCTTCCCGAATCTCATGGATGTCGACCCTCTTATCCCACAATGCCCAATGGGCCCAGCGTGGGGGTTGGCTCCTCCATCTCCGGATATGGACCCAATTGCTCCTAGTGGGCCATTACTCCCTGGAAATCAAACACTCTCACCAATCCAGCTTCAACCTATCCCTCTCGATCATTATTACTTTGACATGCCTACTTTTGGCCCACCAAATGAAATTTCAGATTGGGATGAACTAGCCAAAATCCTGAACCCACCACAAGCTGAAACAAAAAACCCTAGTTTTTCATTCCCTGTGGTCCCCACTGCAAATTCTGTCAAAACAACCACTTTCACTCCTGGGGTTAGAAGCCTAATTTTGTCCTCTTCGGAAGAAGAAACACTGAAAAACCCACCAAACTCCCCTTATTCGACTGATTCATTCTTCTCAACCCAATCCCTTCTAACCCACTCGGATATTGAGGGTTTTGAATCGGAGATGGCGCGACTACTTGACCTTAATCTCTCTCCGGCTCATACGGAGTCTGGCTGGGAGGGGTTCCATGCACAACCGCCGCTGTTCTCAAGCTCTACGGACGGATCCCCTATGAAGAGGAAAATGAAGAAACCTACAGGTGGTAGGAAGACAAAAAAACCAAAAGGGGCAAAAAAAGGCCGCAAGAGTGCCGCTATAGCCTCTTCGATACTCAAGGGTTTCCAGGGTAAGGGCGGTGGTAAAAAGAAGGGTGATTGGGATCTGAATGTTAGTCCAAAGGAGGTGTTCCGTGCCGAGGAAACTATACCAGAGGAAGCTGAACGGAAGAAAAAACGCAAGAAGACCAAGATTTACAGAGGGTTTGGGGCGAGAAAATTTGGTCTATCTGATGATGATGACACTGGTTGCAGGTGTGGAAAGTTTCCCTTCACTTTCAGGTCAGGGAACTCTTCAGGTGATGATGAAGGAGGTGCTTCCTCGTTCGTTGCTGGAACGGGTTTGGTGGCTGCCCACAAGGAGCCACGGGTGGTTATATGAAATACTTAGCTTGGAATTGTAGGGGGGTAGGATCTGTTGTAACCCCTATAATTCCATATATTAGTAAAGTAGTTTCGGCTTATAGTATTGATGTTCTTTTTTTATCAGAAACTAAGACTCCCTTCGAGTCAATTTTCAGTCAGTTTGCTAGGATGGGTTTTTCACATTTTGATGGTGTGAATTCGGATGGTGTAGCGGGGGGGTTGTTTTTAGCTTGGTCTAGTAATGTAGTTGTGGAAGTAATGGTGAAATCCTCGAATGTAATGTTCTGTAAGATAACTGATATTAAGAATAGTTCGTACTATGTCTCGTTCGTTTATGGATCCCCATACTTAGAATCACGACAACAAGTATGGGATGACATCCAAGCTACTATGGTTGCAAACCCAGGTGTTCATTGCCTACTGGGAGACTTCAACCAGGTCGAACAACAAACTCACAAACTGGGGGGATCAAGTCACCTTAGGGGTTCGAATAATTTCGCGGCTTGGAGAATTAACAATTCTCTAATTGAAATTCAGTGCCAAGGAGCCTCCTTTACATGGTCTAATAATCAGGAGGGTGAGAATGCGATCTACGAAAGATTAGATAGAGCCTATTGTAACTCGTCATGGCTCGAGCGTTTCCCGGAAGCTATGGTATGGAATCAACCAATACTCCTCTCAGACCATGGTGCAATCATCCTAGATACTAGCCCAACATTCATGACGAGTAAAAGACCATATCGAATCGAGGCATGGGCTCTTCTGCTAGATCAAGCTAGGGAGATCGTTAAAAAAGAATGGGCTCGCATTATTCCGGGTGATGACTTTGGCCTTATTCAGTCAAAGCTAGAGAACATCAGAAGAAGGTTGAAGTCATGGTGCCTAGCTTACAAAAAAGAAATGGGTATTCGATGGGATGTTTTTGACAAAGAGCTAATGGAAATTCAATCAGTTATGTCATCACTAGAGAAGGCAACGGTAGATATTAGAACACGGAAAACATTTCAAGAAGAAGCAAAACTTCAATGGTGGTACTGGAAGCAGCGATCAAAATCGAATTGGGACAATCTTGGAGACCAAGTTTCGTCCTTTTTCTTCAAATCAGTAAAACAACGAAAGCTTCGGAACTTCGTGGGCTCCATCAAGCTGGATGATGGTACGTGGACCTCTAACCCTAACCAGATTAAGGTTGAATTTGTTCGTTTTTTCAAACAGATTTACAAATGCCCACTCATGGCCACCCATGATGGGTCGTCCCATAGCTACCAAGGAAGTCGATCCTCGACTCAAACTAGTCATCCTGGAAACCAGTTTCGATTGAGCATGGCCCATGAGGACCAATCTACCTCGCTGATTAACCAGCAAATGGAGGATGGGCCTGGCCTGGGACCAGAAATTGAAAATGTATGGATGGACACCCTCCCAAGTCTGTCCACCCACCATGTTTCTCACTTGTTAGCGCCCTTCTCTTCCCAGGATATAAAGGAGGCAGTTTTTGCCATGAAACCACTCAAATCTCCAGGGCCAGATGGGATTCCCCCAGTCTTCTTCCAAAAATATTGGGACATATTGGGAGATGGGGTGATTGGGGCTGTCAAACAATTCTTTGTCTCGGGAGTTATGCCAAAAGACTTAAACAAGACTTTCATAGTGTTAATTCCGAAAGGTGATAGGGCAGAAACAGTAAACCAATTCCGCCCAATTGGTTTATGCAATAAACTGTACAAGATAATCACTAAATGCATGGTAACCCGTATGAAGCCCGTCTTGGCGGATACCGTGAGCGAATTCCAGAATGCCTTTGTTCCAGGAAGGCTAATGTCTGATAATATCTTTATAGCCCACGAAATGATGCACTCTGTCAAAATGAAAAAGAAAGGGGGCGACTTTGCAGCTGTCATGAAAATTGATTTAAACAAAGCTTACGATCGTATTCGATGGGACTTCATTCACAAGGTGCTGCAGAAAATGAATTTCCCGGTATGTTGGATAGATTGGATTATGGAATGCATCTCGACAACGTCCCTTTCTATTCTAGTGAATGGGGAACCATCCCATTGGTTTAGCCCTAAGGTGGGACTAAGACAGGGTGACCCTTTGTCCCCATACTTATTCATCTTATGTATGGAAGCTCTTTCACGCAGGATGTCCGCTCTTCAGTCTCTTGGTTCACTTGTAGGGCTTCGAATGGGGAGATCAGCACCAATTATAAATCATTTATTCTTCGCTGATGATGCCCTATTTTTCTTCAAACCTACTCCTCAATCTTGCCAGATTTTACGACAAACGATCGATGATTTTTGCCACATGTCGGGTGAAATGGTAAGCACTGAAAAATCATTCGTCATTTTTAGCAAGAATACACCGTCTACCTTCATTAGGTTCATGAGAAAGCCGTTGGGGGTGAAAAATAAAGAAGAACTAGGTTCCTACCTGGGGTGCCCAATGGAGGTTGACGGCAGATCATCTCATAAATTTGACTTTATAGTGGATAGGGTCCTGAAACGGATATCCTCTTGGAAGTTTTGCTCCCTGTCTCAAGCGGGGAAATTGATTCTTGTTAACTCGGTTCTCCTCTCTTTGGCCTCCCATATTCTGGGAGTGTTTCATATTCCAAAAAAAGTTGTCGGAAAAATCTCGTCCCTTTGTCTTAAGTTTTGGTGGACGAGATCCATGGATAAGAAGCCCATATACTGGAAGAACCAGACCACCCTCCAGAAATGCAAAACAGAAGGCGGACTTGGGCTGAGAAATGTCTTTCATCTAAACCAATCCATCTTATTCAAGAATGCGGATCGTATCCAATCCCATAGTGGTCTTTTGGTAAGCCGGGTGATTAAAGGAAAATATGGGAAGCTTCCAATTGATAAAGCGCGCTCGAGAAAACTAGTTGGTAGAGCCTCTTGGGCATATAGAAGTTTGTGCAATGCAGCCACAGCCTTTAATTTAGGGTTGACTCATATAGTGGGGAATGGGAAATCCATTGATATAGTGGAGGATATCTGGTTAAGATGTGGTAAAGCGGCTTTCAAGAGCCAAGGAACGGGGGAGGTGGCAGCGAGACCTCGTTGGGTGTCTGAGCTCATTACAGGTAATGGATGTTGGAACATGACACAAATTTGGCAGTTGTTCCCAGCAGACATAGCAAGAAATATTCTTTCAACTCACTTACGCAAGACTCCAGAGGAGGATGGTCTCATTTGGGGAGGTTCAGGGTCTGGGAAATTCACAGTTAAATCAGGGTGCAAGTTCTTGCGGAATGGGAGCCATGAAAGCTCGGAAGATAGATTCTGGAAAAAGTACTGGAAGATGAAAACAATGCCAAAATGCAAACTTTTTGGTTGGAAAATCATGAACAATGCTGTAGCAACTAAGGTTGCTCTACAGAGAAGAGGCGTGGGAGTTTAGGTGAATTGTGTGTTCTGCCAGAACGCTCCAGAATCGCTAGAACATATGCTACGAGATTGTGATCTGATCCGTAGAATTTGGGCAACATCGACTTTTGGGATTCGACCCACCGGCCATACCCTAAATATGGGACAATGGGCCCGCAATTTCATCACTTTTCTATGGCACCACCAACCGGGGGAGGATGCAGCTACAGGTTTCATTGGGCTTCTTTGGAGCATTTGGCTGCACAGGAATGAGATTGTTTTTGGAAGGGAGAAATGCAATCCGGAAAAGATCCTCGCCATTCACAGGGACTACTTGAAGCGAATCACTGGGTTGACAGCTAAATTGGGTGGGGGGGCGACTTCTAGCATGATCATCACGGGAAGGGTAGAGGACCCTTTCTGGAAATATGGAACAGCGACGGGCCCTCAACCAACGATAGTCATCACAGATGGAGCTTGGAAAAAGTTCGGCAAGGTTACAGATATGGCACGCTCACATGCAGGAGCAGGATGGGTGATTGGCACACCTTCGGGCGTGGAACGTGAAGGACAACAAACCATTAGAGCCTTATCTCCGATTCATGCAGAATTGACTGCTATATGGCTGGCACTTCAAGAGGTGGCATGCTTAGACACGAGAGTTGAAGTCCAAACGGACTGCATGGAAGTGATTCATATTTTGAAAAACCCGACATCTGCTAGAATGGAAGTGGTCTCGATTTCAAAAGATATCCTTTCCCTTATTTATAGCTTTGATTATTTCTGTTGTTCTAAAGTTCCTAGGTCTGTTGTTGCTAGGGCTCATTTTTTAGCCTCCAAGGCTAGAAAAGCAGTCTAGTTTTTTTGTATTGTCATTACCAAAAAAAAAAAAAAAAAAAAAGATACAACTAAAAAGAAGTCCCTCAAAACTATTCAATAGTAGTATATGACCAACATGGTTCAATCATACAATTCAATAACAAAATCCAAAACATCAGCAAAGTATATCAAAGCTAATGTTACGAATAATCAAAGCATCACCTAGTATATATAAACAAAGTATACTGAAGCTCACTTTTGCAATATTTTGGATGAAATTATATATATTAGTAATTAATTAATCTAAATATTCATGTGGCACCTAATTAATTATGGGTGCGGATTTTTCCAAGGCAAAAAATGATATATCCAGGGCAATTCCCACTACCCGCTGCCCGTGATTTTCGTACTGTAAAAAATGCCAATTACCAGGCTCAACCAAATCTCCCACGATTTGTGTTGCCAAAAAAAAAAATATAATATATTCTAATGAATCTTGACTCTAAATTAATTATGGGTATTGGGTACTGATCTCTTCCATCTCCGTTACTATTTACTAGTTTGCCGCTTCCGCCATAATTTCCTTGCCCACTCATCACTTCTCATAATCATTCATCAGTGTTAAAATAAATAAATTGGAGGGCACTTTGGAACTTACCAATGCTTTTGAAGGAGTAAATTTAGTAGATAGATTATATATCTCAAACTTAATTACATTAAATTATTTACCACATTCATTGCAAGTTGAGATATGAAAACAAAGAGTATTGAAATCAATTCATGTAATCAACAAGGTGAAGCTAAGTTATCAATGGCATAGAAATATTGTGTGACGTGCGGAAAGCAAGAAATGGAAACAGAGGATGATCGGTAAAAGCTTCAGTTAAATGGAGATGATACTTTATATGACCTGGTTATTTTATGAATTATGATCCACCGTGCAACAAATATACAAAGTGGAATCAGTTTAATGAAATTAGTAGAGGATGAGAATATATTATGGTTTCATATTTTTGGCAACAAAGAAGCATGGAAGATTTGATTCAATTTTATAAAATAGCATATATATGGCAGAAGAATATCGAGGGCAGAGGGTAATTCCATTGCCTTGTATATATCAATTTTTGCCTTGGCAAAATCCATACCCTTCTATTACTATATACTAAAAGAGACATCAGGAATGACACGTGTTAATTCCTGGTGTAAAATTTTCCCGCCAAAATGCCTTTTTATTTTTTTACTTTAAAATAAATAAGTTACTGTTAGAATATATGAGAGTATATTTATTTGTTAAGAATATATGAGAGTATATTTATTTGTTAAGAATATATGAGCATATATTTAGTTGATGTAAATAAGTTACGTAGATATTTTGTTACCTAACTTAGTCAAAGATCAGATAGTGCATAGTTAGAATCATGGCTGATTAGCCTCGAAATACTTTGTATATATTGTTGATTGATGGAATGAAATCCTCACGGAATTAAACTCTTTCAATTACATTACGGTTTTTTTTAGGAAACTAAGATAAAAATATATTTTAATTATTATAGATGTGTACTGCATAATATATTATTGGAGGAAAACTAAATCAATATTATTTTTTTCTTTATGATATAATTTTATTTATGCATTATTATAACTTTTTAATCTGATAAGAAATATAAAAAAATATTGATAAATAAACTCTTATGTTAATCTACTATTAATAATATAATACAGGGTAACTGGTAAGTAAGAATGTTAATTAAAGTAATAATACATGGTAAGTAGACTAACATATGAGTTTATTTATCAAGATTTTACTCAATTCAAATTATGTTGTATTTGACTAACTCGGTTATGCTCGGGTCTTTTCGAAAATTAGTCTTGAGTCATTCAGGTTTGGTTAACAATGTTAGATCGTTCTACATACAAGTAAACGACTATAATTTTTAACTTTGTATAGTAATATATATGCAAATTTAGTTCTTGAATATGTTTTTTTACACAACTTTGAATTTATATTTTTTCATATATCCTTTTTACTTTCATGTTTTCCTAATATCACAAGTTTTTTAAGTTACTATTAAAATAATAAATTGTTTTAGTAATAGCCGTGCGTTGCACGGGCCCTAAACTAGTAATTATCTATATGACACTCGATTTTTTAAATTCAAAAATAAATTAGAAATCTTATTTTTCATCGGACGAAACCATTAGATTTCCTATGTGGCACTCGATCGTTCCTTAAAAAAAAACAAAAAAAAATCATTTTGTGTCTAACAAATTGAGAAATACGAATCGAAACCCAAAATCCAATTTCCTAATGTTAGACCCAGGTCCAGTTTCGAACCAAACCCGGCGGGTCTTTCCTCATAACCGTTCCCGAATCCGAATCATGTTCTAGGGTTTAGGATTTTCAGTTGTCCTAGCTTCAATCCCGACTCCCCTCTATTTCCCCCTCTACCATCACTGATCATCAAGCTCAAACCTTCATCAATGGAGAAAACCTCACCCTCCATTTCAGATTAACATTATTACGAATTCATTTCTGTATTTCTAGCTGATTCTTAGGACTTATTTTTTTTCCTCTCTTCTCGTATTCCCCATTGCAAAGAGGATGCAATATCTGAGTAGAATCGTATCGCGAAATCCTGCTTCAAGTTACTGTAGCAGTGCAAGTGTTTTGTCGAAGTATTTATCAGAAATCACCCCATTTGGAAACCCTAATCCCAAGCATTTTACAAATTCTAGAGGTTTCTCGAATGAATCGGAAAATAGCGGAGGAAATCTCCCATGGGATAACGTCAAAGGCGGCGATGGTAGTGGTGGTGGGGGTTTCCAGTGGGAAGACATGGGTTCATCGTGGTCTACTGGCTTAACCAAAAGCCACTTTGACGGAGAAGCGGTGGGTCATCAGGTTACTCCGTCATCAGCTTCTGGTGGTGGTGGTGGTGGTGGAGGTGGTCCTCAAACGAGTTCCGTCTCTTCCAATGATCCCTTGAGTCAGCAATTGAAGGAACTGCAACGCCAGGCGGAGAAAGCGGCGAAGAGACAGTTGGATGATGAGGATGTGTGGGATGAGAAGATGCAGGAGACTAGTGTGTTGTTGAGGCAAATCACTGAGCCTGGTGCTAGAGGTTCTTACTTGAAGGATTCTGAAAAGGCGGAGATGTACCGGTTGCATAAGGAGAACCCTCAGGTTTATGATGTTGAAAGGCTGGCAAAGGATTTTAGGATTATGAGGCAAAGAGTGGTTGCCATTCTTTGGCTTAAGGAGCTTGAAGAAGAAGAGGAGAAAAAGCTTGGTGAGCCTTTGGATGATTCTGTTGAGCTTTTGATCGATACTTTCCCTGAGTAAGCTCATTTCTTTATGCATTTTTGTATGTTATTGAGTTCGATTATTACTAACCAGATAGTGAATGTAGGTGGATGTTTATTGTGCTGTGCTAATTGGTGGTTGGCTTTGTGTTTTGTTTCTTTGATGTGTAATGAAAATGATATGCGATAAATGATTAGTCCTTGATTTTTGAATTGCCCTGCCTGTTGATCGCTTGGGTGACTCAATTTGGTACTGTGGTTGACTTTCCTAATTGGATTCTGATATGTGTTAGTGTTCAACCACCGGATGTGTATAGGTATTGGTAATACAATTCGTATCTACTATCTAGGACTTTTACTTTTGTTTTCATTTTTCCCCCCAAAAGCTTTAGGTACAGGAAATAGTAATGGTGATGATTAAAGTAATGCATGATGGTAATTCAAGATAAAAAATTTATGGAGGATCGGTAGTTAGGTATTGATAACTGCTTACTGGAATTGAATGATCATTAAAGAAGAGGATGAAGTTGAGTTAAGTGAGAATTGGGAATATGGAAGGGTGGAAATTTTGTGCGTGATGAAGTCTCTCCACCTAACATTTTGTTTTCTTCCTGTTTTTTTTTAATGAATGAAGAGGAGAGTAACAGGGTGGGGGACACATGTCATTTTGGTTTTTTAAATACTAGATATAGATATGCGTGCTTATTTTGATTGCAGAAGTATTATGTGGAGAATTTGTTAGAATCCATTGCTTAGATGGCTGTAGTTGAATATGGAAACCAAATGATACTAATTGCACCGTTCTATCCTGTTGAAGATTTTTATGTAATTGCTTAAAAAACAGAACTAGTTTCAGTCTCCTGACTACTGGAAATTTCAATTCAAATCTTTTTATAATTTGTCATGGAGTTTCCTCTCTTACCAGGTCCTTAGTTCTGTACCCATTGTTAGACTATTTTCATTGGTATCACTGTTCTTGTGCTCAGCTGTTCCCCTTTGCATCAAGTCCTTTTCTTATTAGCATGCTTCTGTGCAATTTTCTACTTTAGGTTGTTGTATTATTTTCTCTTACTGGATATTCACTTTTTTTGTGTTTGCATTCGGCTATGCAGTTATTGTTGTATATGCTGTCTACTGTTATGCTACTTACTGAAGCCTGAAGGAGAACATATCTGCTTAGTTTGACCTAAACTTGTATCAGACAAATTCCCCATGTTTGCCTTTCAAACCCTTTTCAGTAATAGTTTCTGTCTTGCCACATTTTGTTGTTTTTCCCCTTATCTTGTGTATGTTCTACTCCCAGTGGAGAATTGAAGATTAAGTTGTTCCTCCAATATCATCGCGTATTACAGGAGTTAAATTGTTGATCAATCTTCAGAATTGAAAAGAAATTTCCCATATTACAGAAACACGATGATTTGTGTATTTAGGAGGAGAGTAACTTTAGTTGTAGGGTTAAATTGTCGAGTTTCTAGTCTGATAATCTACTGTAGTTTTTTTGAAATGTGTGCTGACTTCCAGATACTAACATTAGAGAGCAATCAAGTATCTTTGAGCTCTGAATTTAAGAGGTCATATGGTTGACATTCTGGCTCGTTTAACATCTTATGATTTAAGATGCAGAATCATGGACTTTGTATATTGGGGAACCATGGTATGAAATTGGATTGAAATTTAAGAAAATTTATGGTTTACCTTTTGTAATAGGGTAATAAGTTGCTCTTTGGTCATAGTTTTATGTGTGGTGTACCCTTATGGTTTGGGATTGTTTGCACTGCATACAAAATTGATAAGTCATATCTTGTTACTTAAGTATCTTATATGGTTGTTTGACCCCCTGATGACTTTTGTTAATTCTTTTCTTTTCTTTCACCACCGTCCTTTTCTTTCACCGCTCTCTTACCCATAATAGAACTAAAAGTTGCCTTCGGGAGGAAGAGGGAGTAGCGTTATGGTAACCCTTTCATCTACGGAGATCAAACCTCACTAGCAGCCCAAAGAGTAAAATCAAGTCGTGCCTCCACGATTAAGTTGCAAAATGATAGAGCCAAATGCAGAATTAGTGGATGATTGAAGTGGGGAACTGGTCCTATCTGCTTTGTGGTGCATTGTGCACGTGGATAGAAAAAAGGAATATTCAGATTATTGAAGGCTTTGTTTGTTGTGTTTAAGACTTTAAGCTTTGTGAGTAAAGTTGAAAGGTATCAGGAGTTTCTTGAGGATTTAGCTCGTGCTTGTTAAGCCTCCTAGTCAGCTTGAGAGCTATACCTTGGTTTGTAGACAAGATAAATTACGATTCTTTAGTTTGAGGGCATATACCTGTATCTTTTGCTTCTAGGTCTAGTGACGTAATGTACGATTGAGATTGAGGCCTTATTCTTGTTCCCATTTATCCCTTGGTGTCTTTTTAATGCACTCCAACACTTGTACATCCCTCCCCAAAGGAAAAAAAACAAAAGCAAACAAATGGACCTCATAATGTACTTTTTTAGACCCTTATGGATCGTCTGATCCATTTCCCAACTCAAATATGAAAACCCAACTACACTCTTTGCCTCTTATGTTATTTTGTTCACAAATTATAAATAAGAGAATGGGAACATGGACATCTCATTGCGGATTCTAGGATGATATACAATTATTTTAGTATCTGAAAGCCTGGACAGCACATTGGTGTCTTGGACTTGTAACCATCATCAGGTTAGGTAGAAGGGCAGGGGAAGAGGGAGGACAGGACTGGGGTGGGATAAACTTTTGCCACATCTGCTAAAAACTGTCAGCAACTGACAAGTCAAGAAATATCTTGCATTGTGCACAATCCCAAAGTGCCAGGTACCTTGTGCACACAGTTAATTCCAAAGGAAATATTGTATATATTACCTAACTTACCCCTTCAAAAGTGACTGTTTTGGCCATGTTACTGGATTATTGGGAGCTTCTTCAGAGATATTGGAGTGCTGTTGTTTTAGGCTCTAAGCTACACTTGTAGCCATTGAGTGGATTAGTTGGGTATAGACGGTTAGCATGGATGCGAAAGAGGGATTTCTTCAAGATACTAGAGTCACCAAAAGGAATGTGGGAAATTATAAAGGCCTAACTGTTTCTACCCAGTGTAACTTGCACATTGAGCAAATATGCAAACCCATGGCGATTTTTTAAGTGAAATACTCTACTCTGAAGGTTGCAATTTACTGGGAGAATAGATACGGGAACTTACAGGATCAATAGATAGCGGGATCAGGGTTCCCAAGCTTGTAGTTGCAGATATCTCTTTCATTTGTTATTTGTGTCCAGGATTGCATTACTTACTCAGAATTGGTTGATGTCCAAAGTGTAGTATTATGTTATCATCATTATCATTATCATTACCCCATTGCCTCAAAGAGGCTCCCGCAAGAAGCGGGGTAAGGGGGGGTCGGACGTACGCAACCTTACCCCTGCAATTGCAGAGAGGTTGTTTCCAATTGACCCAAAAGCGATAACGGGACAACAACGGGACAACAACGGGACGACCGTCTTCTACTTCATCGAAAGGAAGCGAAGAGGTATTAAGAGCCATTTTGATTTAGCCCATCACATTCCACAGCCAAAAGAACAAATGAATCTTTGGCTCCATCGGAAATGGACAATTGTAGTATGATGTTATGCTTAAATAAAAAAGAAATGGTTCATATAATAATTACTAGTTTGACAGTTTCTCCTTTGAATTCACCCTGTTGTTTCTTTCTTGCAGATTCTTCGTTTCCCATGACAGAGAGTTTCATGTAGCCTCACTTCCATACAAACCTGATTTTAAGGTCATGCCTGAGGGTTGGGACGGCACCACTAGAGATCCTGATGAAGTACACTATGAGATATCAAAGAAGGAAGACGATATATTGTATGAAGAATTCCTTCAGAGGTTTAACTTCAACAAGATGAAGGTGAGTGTCCAAAGTATCTCTCTCTCCCCCCCTCCCCTACACATACACACACAAACTCCGCTGTTGGGTGGGTTGCACTTAATCACCCTTTTGCTGCTGCATCAAGGTTATGGACCTATGGATACACTTGAATGATAGGTTCAGATTCCTATTCTTTTAACTAGATGGTTTTGACTTTTAACCTTTTAGGTAGTGTGGGCTGAATACCAAATAGAGCAGGAAATTAAAAATTACGATCGCAAAAATCATACTTTGTATTACACTAAAACTCACTCCTCCATAAAACAACCTTTTTGCAAAGTTTTAGTTCTTTTTCTCTGGGACGCCTTGTCTGCTAAAGCGATATCTCTAGTATCTGTTCATTTTTTTCAAAAAAATGCAGTATATCTCTAATATCTAGTTTCTTGAATAAAAAGTGGAAGAACCTCGAATGTTGTTTATTAATACTTTTTATTTGTTATTATGAGAGTGACCATCGACTTTCATTGCGTGCAAGGGTTGATAAAAAATAGAAAATTTGACAACAATGATTTGGTTCAAGTGATGAATGCTCTTTTTAACTTGCTATGTAATGCAATCTCCACTTTTGGTGAAATGCAGTTCAAGAATGAGGTTAAAGTGCACAAATATAGTAGGAGACGCCCTTCAGATGGTTGGAGTTTAGTAGTGGAGAAATTAGGACCTCGAGGAAAGCGTGGAGGAAGTGGTGGATGGAAATTTGTGAGTCTACCAGATGGATCAACACGACCATTGAACGATACAGAAAAGATGTATGTGAAGAGGGAAACTCCACGTCGCCGTCGGAAAATACTCCCGTAAGAAGAAGCAGATATTTATTCATATCACAGCTATAACAACCACTTAGTCAGTCAGCATTTTTTTTGTATGATAGAGAGCGAGCTGTTGTCATTGCTCCAAATTTGTAGGGTTGCAAAGTCAGCACTTTTTGTATCCTAGAATCCATCTGGTGTTGGTTGAGAGTTCCTTTGTTGACTATGACGAAAACCAAAGGATTTGGTGACATCTCTCGTGCTGAATAAAATGATCCTCTCGAAATTTTTGAGTAATTTTAAAGCTTGAAAACTAGAACTAGTAATTTGACTGAAATTCCCTTTCGGAGTGGATCATTTTGTCCAGTCCCGAGATTGATTTATGTTTCCTCGAACCAATATTACACCAGCTTTTTATTCCAAATGCTGATAAATGTAGACGGTTTTCAACTCTAGGTTTTGGCCTGTTCAGTGAAACACCCTAGATTCGATTCGAAAGGCCCGCCCTCGGCCATGGAATGGATTTGTTCATAGACCATTTTGAATTGATCATCTATAGCCTGGTCCGCTTGCCCGATTTGACCTGACATGAAGAAGTGTGGGTTTAGATAGCATAAAATATGCATTTTAAGTTCCAAACCTGAGCCCGGCCTAAAAAGCCCGGGTCTGATTTTTGTGTTAAACTCGGGTTTAGTCCAAATTTTGATCACCTCAATGCACGTGCTCCTCATGTCACACCAGTTGGCAACTGCTTTGATGTATTATGTATGAAATGATAAGTCTTTCCATGTTGAGTACTGTAGTGTATTCAGCATGTGTGATCTTGGCGTTGACTTGATGGACAGGTAATACAGTTAATGTATAGTGGATCAGTCGTACGACTTGAGAAACATGCATTTTGTACCAAACAATCTGTCATTTTTTTGGTTCTAAAAAGACAGTTCCCATAGCTTTTGGAGGAGGGACTCAAACGCGAACCTTCTGTCTTCTGCTCTCTTCGTCCCGGAATATTTACACTGCTTTCCTTATAAAGCAGTCTCGAATTACTTGCACCGTTTTTATAAATGGTAAACTTTTATTAATATTATATCAACTATTCCCTTTCACATGTTATTTTGTATTCCCACGCACCCTACTCCCTCCCTCTCACCTCTTTAAAAAATTGACATATACCCCCTATCTATATTAAAAAATACCCACTATTAAATACCTTTTATTTAATACTCCCATTCGTCCCAAATTAGTTGTTACATTTACCTTTGCACAAAGTTTAGGTGATAAGTGGTTGTTTGGTTATCAATTGTTATTTTATTGAAAAAGTAGAAGTGATAGGAGTTAGTGGGATATTTTTTTTAATTGAATGTAACAGAGTGTAGGGACAAAAAAAATTAGTGGGAAGAGAGAGACAATATAATAATTGTGGGATCATTCCTAATTTAGAAGTGTAACAACTAATCTGGGACGGACGAAAAAGGAAAGTGTAACAACTAATCTGGGACGGAGGGAGTAATAAGTCAATTACTTTGTATTAAAGTCTGTGCTGGTCAAACTGGTTCAAGTATTTCGGGACGGAGGGAGTAATTTACATATATATTACGTCGAGGATATGAGATATTTTTTATTTGTCTCAATTTTATAATTCGTACATTGAGGAGCGTATTAAAAAAAACAAAAAAATTTTAAAATATGTACATTAAGTACTAAAATATATATAAAAAAACAAATGAAATACCTTTTAGAAATAGAGGTAGTATTGTAATAAAATAATCGGATTTTTCATGAAATGACCCCGAGGTTTGCAATAATGCACCAATTACCCCTAATGTTTCCCGAATGCACCAAATGCCCCTGACGTAAGCAATAAATACAATAAATGCCCATTTGGCTGACGGACGTTAACCCTCCGTTAGGCATATTTTACCTTTTTGCCCTTACTCTCCCCTTATGGCGCCATAACAGAAAATAATAATAATAATAATAATAATAATAATAATTCAAAACCTAACTTCCCAACTTCCTTCCTCGACATTTCTCTGTTCTTCTTACACCATTAGAGTGAACTTGAGGAAGAAACCTTAGAGAGATAAAATGAGATTTTCGCAGGGATTTGTGTAAACCAACTCGCAAGAGTTAGTCCAAGTTAATCCCCACAAAAAGCTCGACAATTTGGTCCAAAATTCTTGTATTTTCGCGAGTCCTACAAAAGTGGGTGCAAGGAGTAAAGCACTGAAATTTGTGCCTGGGCGTTCTTCAAAATTGTGTCAAGGTAAGGTCCCATCAATTCATTTCTTGTTTTGGGTGCTATTTTGCGAATTTTGCTTTAATTAGGGTTAGGGTTTTGTTAAAATCGGGATTTTTTCATGATATTGGTTAAGTTGAATTTTGGGGTGTTAATTATAGAACATAGAATGTGGTTGTGCTTTGTTGTTTTCCTTATGCTTTAGTTCATGAATTTGAAGTTTTATGTTGCGTTTACTGTTTGTATAGGATGGGTGCAATTTGGTTGTTATGTCATTACAATGATCGTAGTTTTGATTTGAGGGTACAAGATACTGATGAAACCAACTACATGGATTTGGTTGAGGACTTGTTTGGTGATTCTATTAAACAAGATGTTTTGATTCCTGAGGTTTTTAGGTTGTTTTATGTAAATCCTAACACGGAGAAGAGAGTGGAATTGGTAAATGATGTTGGTTTGATGGGAATGTGGGGGTTATTTTTGCGTAAGGAAACTGTGGAAATATGGATAGAGAAGGAAAATGAGAAGGATACTTCAATTCAGTTTAGGCTTGAAGTTAAGAAAAGAAGGATAGGAAGGAAAGGGAGGCTGCAGAACTTAGAAGGAAAGCTGAGGAGTTTGAGAGGGGGAGGGAAGAGGAAAGGAGAAGGTTAGAAAGAGAGGCTAAGATTCAAAGGGAATTAGAGGAGCAATTGAAAAACACAGTGGAAGTTGAGGTGCCTGTGTATTCTGTTGAGGACTTAAGTGTGGAGTATGTACGGGTTTTCAATTCACAAAATGCTGATTGCTTCTTCTCGGGAAGTTCCCAACCACCTAGTACACAAACAGAACCACAACATGCTGCCTCACCACCGCCAACTTCTCCATCACCACCACCAAGACAACCATCACCCCCACCAAGACACCCATCACCACCACCTAGACAGCCCTCACCCCCACCAAGACAGCCATCACCCCCACCAAGATCCCCATCACCACCACCAAGATATCCATCACGTACCACCACCAGTCTCACCACAAACACAACAACCACCTCAGCAGACACCTCAACAACCACCTCAACAAACACCTCAACAACCACCTCAATAAACACCTTAGCAACCAGATCAGACACCACCACAACAACCATATCAGACACCACCACAACAACCTAACAGGGCCGAGTTAAACAAAGCGAGGGGACTCAGAATTTCAAAAAGTCGTGCTAAGAAGACGGGTACGTTTGTTCCTAGGAAGAGGGGGGAAGGTCTGCCGGTTCTAGGGTGAGAACACCCACTACATACAATGATGAGGAAGAAGAGCAGTTGGATGATGATGTGAGTGATGATGAAGACGTTGTGGAGAGTCAAAGTGACAGTGGGAGTGATAATTTCAACTCCGATGATTTCATTGATGAAGAAATTGAAGATGAAGAAGAACTAGTTGTTCTTGATATTAAATTTTAGATTTCTAGTAGGTCAAAAAAAAAATTCAAACAAACAATTTGAGAAAATAATAAACAAACAAAAAGAAAAAAAACAAAAACAAAAAATATATATAAAATAATGAAAATAATAATGAAAAAAAAAATGAAAAAAAAATGAAGTGAGATATTTGTGTTAACCGACATTGCATCTCCCAATATTGGACCTTACCCATTTCATCTTCACTCATCTTCAAAATATGGGTTCTCCATTTTTCCTGTTCGTTGGTTGCCTCTCGCCAAAACCACCCATCAAGCCACCACTTCTCCTCACATCTAACATCGACGATCAACACTCGATCATACTCATTTGTTCGGTAATTTCAGACTCCCTTCATCAATTAGTTGGAATTGAATAAAGATCAAAACCCCCAAATTGAGTAAACCCTAACTTATTGAATCTTCTCTCTCTTTTGGCTTTATTTGGTGTCATCGGTTCTTTCACTTGACGGAGGCGTCGTCCTTATTCGTTGGCGCTACTAATACTGTCGGAGATGATACCTTCTTTGTTGGTGTTGATTTTGTGTTCTTGTTCCTCTTCTCTTCTGCTCGTTGCTAGCCCGAGGTGCCACACTCCTTCCTTTTTATTTTTTTCCCCTTTCAGTAAGGATAGATTGGAAACAAATTGTAGGTGATCATGCAAGATTTTGTTATTGATGATTTCACTGCTTTTAATTGATATTGTTGCTTCGTTTAATTGGTTGTTGTTAGTGTTGGAATTCTTGTTGTTATCAAGGATGTTCGAGTTGTTGTTGTGGTTATATTTGTTAGGGTTATAGTTGTTGTTGGTGTCGCTGTTCTTGTTGCCGTTGTTGCAGTTGCATTCAGCATGAACTTGTCCTGTTTTCTTAGTCTTTTATTCATTTTTAGGTTGTTATTTCTAAACAAAAGTTGTAGATCTCTTTGAGTTATTAAATTTGGGCTCAAGAATCACTCAATTTGGAGCCGTATTTTAGGAGATAAGCCATTCTGAAACTAACCGTTGCTGTTGTTGCTGTGGTGTCAGCACCAGCTTATGTTTCTCTTATTTCGACAATCTTCTGATCATTTTTAGCTCCTGTTCTCTGAATAAGAATTGTATATCTCTGCGAGTAGATGATTTAGGCTCAAGAATAACTTGATTCGGAGCTGTGTGCGAGGAGATACACCCTTCTTAAAGTCAATGTTGTTGCTGTCTTCGTCTAGTTATTGTCGGCATTGTTGATGATGATTATTGTTTGTAATTGTATTGTTGCTGTCCTTGATCTCGTTGTTTTAGTTATTTATTCTTATTATTAATGTCTTATTGTAGAGAGTATTGATACTAGTGTTATTTTTAGTGTTGTTATTGATGTTGGTTGGTCTTCTATCAATGTTAATAGATGAACTTGTGATTTATGAGTTATTTTATAAAATCAATTATAAATGAGTTGCATATCTTACGTTAGTGATAAGTGGGATTATTGGGTGGTTAGATAAAGCTCTAACACTTTGGTTTCTTAAAGTATATTAATGATTTATGATGAAAACTACGAGGAGGAACTTTTTGTGAATTGGAGAAAAGGATTTTAGGTGATTGCGTGATGTATTGATTGATCTTCGCCGTATGTGGCAATTTGGAATTTATTATCGCCGTATGTGGCAAGATGGTAAACCGTCCTCATCTCTAGTGTGACTGTTCAGGGACTCCCGGGTCACAATAAAAGCTAGAGTTGAGGGGTGTGCACACTAGAGGTTATTGAAAATAGTTGGCCAACGAAGATAAAATATACTGTCAGGGGCTCCCGGGTACATCTCAAATAGACTGTCAGGGTCTCCCGGGTCTATCTATTATTCAGTAGATTGTCAGGGACTCCCAGATCTACTTAGGATGGAGAATGATGGGAATTTGGAATATAAGAGATAAATAGGATTAGGGAAGAGCTCCAATAGAGGACCATTAGAGATCTCAAATACTCACTTGACACTAACATAACTCAGTCTGTTCTATCTTTTGTTGTTCAAAGTTATTGGGAAACAATATGAGTATTCATGACTAAGTGTATTATTTAACGTTCCTTAAATATGTGCATGAGTTTTCTCAATGCTTGATTAATGTAGAGTTTTGGTACTCAGCTTTCGCTAACGTGTGTATTTCTTGTTTGTGTTTGTTGTTTGTGTTGTTCTACCATTTGGGATTGAACCTGCGACGACCCTTTTATTATGGTGAGCAGATGGTCATCGTCTACAGGTATTTTTGATTTCATAGGTTGCTTCGAGTGAGGACGACAATAATAAAAGTGAATGTATTAAAAAATAAAAAAGGGTTTTCCAATTATAAATGTCTTAATAATTAATTTATTTTTTAAGTTGTATTGTCAAGTCCTAATTTGGTTAACGTAAAGAGTTTTGTAATCTTAAATAATTTTTTTAATCGATCTTGAGATTTATTTTTAGCCTTGCATTTGCTCTTAGGTAAATGCGGCGGTGATACTCCGATTCTCTGTCATTGCTTCCGCTTATGTTTAAGAATACACAGGTTTATTGGTGTTGTCAAATGTAACAGGATTTTAAATATCCCATTTTTGGGTTTTGTTCAATTTACAAAGGAAACTCTGTCGAATTTTATACATGATTTAATAGTTCTATTAATTTAAACTAATATTTTAATAAGGTCTAGAATCGGGGTATTACACCTTTGAGGATCATTTGGATGCGAGTAACAAGATGGATAACTTGTATGAAAATGGGAAAGTTGTGGAAGACATTCCATATGGGACTTGTTAGGTTATGATACATATGAACAACATAAATCATGCGGAAAAACCTATATGCCAGGATTCAAATTAATTGCACATAACCAAATACTTAGTCTAGAATGCATACACTTTGTAGCGTGCCCTCCCTAGCTGCGCCCGAACCGAACAAGAACAAGTCTTTAGGACTCCAAGTGTCGTCCCTCCGTAGATAGTCCACAGCACGTCCGGATCCGCCTTAAGACTGACCAACTAGAATCGCCCTTAAAGTACGTACTAGTAATATTCGGCTAATATGAGGCAAGTGTTTGGCTGAATTTTTGCTTAAATTCTTACCTTTTGAATACTTGAAACTCGTGTATAAATTGTGAACTAGGATCACATATTTATAGGGGTATGGAAAAAAAATTGGAATCCTATTAGAATTCTAATTAGTTAATTAGAATTTAATTAAAACTCTATTTAACTAACTTATTGTTGTTCCTAGGTTTTGGTTGATGACACACATATTGCAAACTTCCTGATTGTGGTTGCTAATGACTTTAGACGGGTAAGTGCCTAACTTCCTATTAGGATAGGAACTTGAATCAGATGTTGAAGTTCCTGATTTATACTTGGAACAACTACTGGAGTTCCTGAGCTGGAAGCAGTATCAGTTCTAGTTTTGAAGTCACAAGAGGAGCAACACATTGTACATATCAAGAGTTCTTCATGCCCACAAGAACAATTACAGACTCATAGCCACGACTTCCTATGTTAGCCAGAGAGGAACTCATCAATGTTCCAGAGCTGGAACGTCTGAAGCTTCTGAGTTGCAAGTTCCAGACAAAGGGAAGACATAAAAGTCTAGGTAGTCTACTGTACTTAGAATTTTATGTAAATATTAATTATGCTAATGGTATATAGGGTACTCAAGGAACTTGTGATTTAATTAGGCCATTTATTTTTCTGGAAGCAATTTTTATGGAAAACATTTAATCAAATAAAAATAAGTTTTACATATTTATTATAAAATAGATTTACGTTTTATTTTATTTAAGCAAAACTTATTTTCCTAAAAATTCTCCTAAGTTTTTGTAGATAAATAAAATTTGTTTTAAAGAAAATCTTTTAGAGTTTGATTGAGTCAAAACCACTAATTGCTTTGTGGTTGAACGTGGGAAGTGGTCTTCCCCTTGTTCCTCAAGTCAAGGGACGTGGAGACCAAAGTGCTGGCAGTTAGCAGTTGAGGTTTTGAAGGGAACTAACCCTAGGGATAAACACTATAAAAGGAAAATCGTTTTTGGTTAAAGACACACAAACATTCTAAGAGTTTTTGCTTTCCTGAAAACGTATTATCAAAGATTTTCTAAAATCAGTTTGTGTCCTAGTTAATTCAGAGTTCCTAAGTTCCTATATATACAAAAGCATTATTAATATCTAGAGAGTTATCTAAACACGAATTGTATTTTGTATTAGAGAGGATAGAGTTATCCTGTAAAGACTTAGAGTTTAAGTCTGAGAGAAAGTGAAGAAGAAAGAGTTGTAATCTAAGTAGATTACTGTGAGGAACACGAGTTAGAGAGGAACTTGTGTTAGAGAGTTATTGTAATCAAGGAATTACTATAATAAAAGAAATTCTCTTCTTGATTAGTGTCAAGAAGTTCTCACAATTGTTATTTTAGTCTTTCTTGCTCTCAGTTCCTTTACTGTTCCTTGGTTTACAAAAGAAACTCTATCAAAGTTCGAATTACAATTCACCCCCCCTCTTGTGTGTGTTCCTACTGGAATATCAATTGGTATCAGAGCCAGTACTCACTAAAAACACAGGAAACCCTGTTTGAGTCAAGTTCCTGATAGTATGAACTCAGAAGAGAAACTGGAAGAAGGCTACTCCACACAAAGGCCACCTATGTTCAATGGTAAGTTCTACTCATACTGGAAGAACATAATGGAGATATTCATCAAAGCGGAAAATTACCAAGTTTGGCGTGTAATTGAGGTTGGAGACTTTGAGGTAACAAAGACCAATGCTGAAAACGAGGTAGTTCCTAAACCAATGTCTGAATTCTCCAAAGAAGACTTTGATAAATATGAGATGAATGCTATGGCTGTCAAAATCCTGCATTGTGGACTTGGACCTCATGAACACAATAGGGTCATGGGGTGCAAGAACGCAAAACAGATTTGGGAATTACTACAAGTAACCCAAGAAGGAACTAATGAAGTTAAGCGTTCCAAAATTGACCTTTTGATGTCTAAATATGAAAGATTTGAAATGCTTCCAAAAGAAACTATTCAAGAAATGTTCACTAGATTTACTAACATAACCAATGAATTAGTTTCTCTTGGTAGAATAATTCCCACAGATGAACAGGTAAGAAAAATACTAAGGAGCATGCCACAAGATGATCGTTGGAGAACAAAGGTCACTGTACTGTTTGAGACCAAGGACTTTACCAAGTTCAACATTGAACAACTTGCTGGTTCCTTGATGACACATGAATTGCATCTTGGAGCTGTTGTTCCTGAGAGCTCCAGAAATCGAGGACTTGCTCTAAAAGCTGAGGAACTCGACGAATCTGAGCCAGATGAAGAAGAGGCTACCATGCTGGTTAGAAGAATGAGAAAGCTCTACAGGAACTTCAAACCAGGAAACCAGAAAGGAAGGAACTTTGCTAAGAAAACTACTAGTTCCAAAACTGAGCAAGGTTGCTTCAAATGCGGAGAAACTGATCATCAAATTCGTGAATGCCCTCTGTGGGAAAACGACAAAGCCAAAGGAAAAGGAAAGGAACAGGTCAAGGAACGCTATAACAAGTCTACTTTCAAGAGGCCAAACTTCAAAAAGGATATGATAGCTGCATGGGGCGAAGCAACAGACTCAGAAGACGATGAGGAACAACCTAATGAAGAAACTGCAAATCTCTGCCTCATGGCAAGAACAGAAGGAACTGAACGAGTTCCATCAGAAGAAGTAAGTTCCTCCACTCTTCAGTGTCTTTCAAAGTCAAAACTAATTGAACTGTTGCTAGAAACTCTAGATGATTACAAAAAGCTAAGTATGTTAAAAGCGCAAAGTGATAGAGCCTTGGAACTCAGTAAAGACCACATAAATTATCTAAACAATATTAGATCTGATGTTCAAGGCAGGTTCTTTGAATTGCTAGATAGAAATACCACCATTAATGAGTCATTCGAGAAAATTAGAAATGAAAACATCCTTCTACAAGTGCAACTCAGGTAATATAAGATGTTTAATCTAAGTTTGGACCCTACAAAATCCTTGGAGATTAACATGTGAGTTTTTAATATCGACTTAGAAAGATTAAACAAAGATCTGATCACCACAAAGGAACAGAAAGAGAAACTAGAGAGGGAACTAGCCATGGCCAGGGCACAGAAACAACCACCTAAAGTTCCTCCCAAGTGGATTAAGAATGCTCAATCTAAGAGAACAGAAGGTTTTGAAGGAAATAATGCCCTTGGTCCAAGTATGCATTCTATGTTAAGTCTAATAAGTGCGGTTCAGTATTAATTAACAAGTTAATAATTCAGTGAGATCAAGTGAGCTGAATGCCTAGCTAGAGGCCGCTTCAGTTCAAGTGGAATTAATGATATTAATCCACAGCTTACTCTTGACTGAACCCGTAGGGTCACACAAATAGTACGTAAACGGATCAAGTATTTAATGGCATTAAATACTCCATCTATGGATATTCGGAATCGACGGATCTTGGTTTCAGTGGGAGCTGAGATCGTCACAAGCAAGAAATGAATGCTCCGGAAACGATGATATTGCCGGAAACGGAAATATGGATCGTATCGGAAATATAAATATTATCCAAGTCGTAGATGTTGCCGGAAACGGAAACATGGTACGTATCGGAAAATATTATCGGAAATGGAAATATTGCCGGAATCGGAAATATTGCCGGAAACGGAAATATTGCCAGAATCGGAAATATTATCGGAATCGGAAAATAATTCCGGAAACGGAAATATTAAATATTTGTTCGAAACGGAAATTAATTCCGGAATCGGAAATATTAAATATTGTTCGTATCGGAAATGAATTCCAGAATCGGGAAATTAATCGGAAGCGTATCGTACGAATTAGCATCGGACGAGGCCTGCCAGACGATGGCCCAGCATGAAGCCGGGCCATCGCCCAGCAAGCCAGCGCGCCACAACGCACCAGCCAAGGCTGCGCCAGCCCCACCGCAAGGCAGGCCCAGCGCGCGCCAACGCTGCGGCAGCGTGTGGGCCTCGTGGCAATGGGCTGCGAGCTCGCGGGCTACGCGCGCGCATGGCGCCCCTCGTGGGCTGCTGTGCGTGCGTGTGTGTGTTTGTGTGCTATACGAATCCTAAAGCTATCAGGTTTCGACATATGATTAAATTCCTAAACCTAAAAGGATGAATTAATTAAATAAGAATTCTATTAGGATTCTAGTTTAATTAATTCGTATCCTAATAGGATTACAATTCCCTTTCCATACCTCTATAAATAAAGGCCTAGGGTCATTATTTTGCATAGAGTATTCAAGTATTCAAAGTGAATTTTGAGAGCAAAAATTCAGTCATACAATTGCCTATACTAGCCGAAAATTCTAAGTACCTTAAGGGCGATCCTAGTTGGTCAAGCTTAAGGCGGATCCGGACGTGCTGTGGACTATCTACGGAGGGACGACACTTGGAGTCCTAAAGACTTGTTATTGTTCGGTTCGGGCACAGCTAGGGAAGGCACGCAACAAAGTGTATGCATCTAAACTATGCTAAATGATTATGTGTAAATAATATGCTTTCCTGGCTTTATGGTTTTTCCGCATGATTTATGAATTGTCATATGTATCATAACCTAACAGTGGTATCAGAGCCTCTTATTATTTTGATAATCTAAATTGCATGAACATGGTTAAACATTACAAATTTGCAAGAATTAAAAGGGGTGATTAATTTTCGTAATTGTTAATTAATTGCAAATTGCGTTTATTTAATTATACGTACGCAGTTTTTCGGCAGTTTCTTCGTTACTCATCCAAATCGAGTGATTTTTGTGTCAATTCCGCATGTAAAAGGCATTCTAAAATTTTGACAAAAAAAGGTTTTTTCGGCCGAACCCAGAATTCTCAAATTCGAAGCCTAACTATGACTTTTCGGAGGTTTTAGTTTTTCGAATGCAAAATTTCGTAAATTTAAGATGTTAAATTAAATATTTGCGATTCTTGTTGATAAATCTTGAATTTTTGATTGACCTACTGTATATGTTTAACAAGTTTGAATGCCTAGCCTTGTTAATTATGCAATCTAATTTGTAATTATGATTAATTTGTTGAAAATTGGAATAATTTAGAATTAATTTGATTTTCGTAATTAGTTATAATTTAATTAGATACCTATGATTAAAAACCACCATAAAAATTGTAAATTTATGTTAAATTTTAAATTTTTATGACCTAGATTTGAATCCATTTAATCGGAAATCAATTAAATAATAAATTTTCGATTTTTCGCCCTAAAATTATGAAATTAATATTATTTATTAATTTGTCATTAATTTTGAATATAAATTTTAAATTTTATGCGATTCGCTCATATAACTTGCACGCACAAAGCAATGGACGCTACGTGTTACCCTTAAGGGGTGTTGTATAGTGCGGGCATGTGACGACGAGCAAGGGAGCTCGTCGCCCATGCGGTACGAATGCAATGAGCAAGGCCATGGTGCACGAGCACAAGGCAGCAGCCCTGCCTTGTGTCGTGGGCTGTGTGCAATGGGCGAATGGGCGAGGGCGAGAGCAAGGCACGAGCAGTCGCGTGTGGGCAGCAAGCGAGCTGCGCCACAGCGCGCACTGCCTCGCGCAAGCGTGCGGAGCCTCGCGCGCAGCGAGCGCAAGCTCGCGTGCCACGAGTGCTACGCCCAGCATCGATCGCTTGCGCGCAGCGAGCGCTATTGTGCGTGCGACAAGCGCTGCGCCCAGCGATGGCGTGCAGCGTGCTTGTTGCGACGTGCGACGAGCGCTGCGCCCAGCGATGGCGTGCAGCGTGCTTGTTGCGACGTGCGACGAGCGCTGCGCCCAGCGATGGCAAGCAGCTTGCTTGTTGCGACGTGCGACGAGCGCTGCGCCCAGCGATGGGCTGCGGCAGCATGCTTGTTGCGTCGAGCGCTGGCGCGCGCAGCGAGCACCAGCTCGCGTGATGCCTTGCGATGGTGAGCAGCAGCGATGCGACGCAGCGCATGGGCTGCGCGCACATGGCCAGCGATGGCTGTGTGCGTGTGGCCCATGGGCGTGCGTTGCGTGGGATTATTGCGTTGCGATTAGATCGTTTTGAAATTTTAATTTGAAATTTTCAGTTTACGTAATTTTAATTAATTTTAAAATTAATAATTTAAATTAATTTCTTGGATTTTAATTTTGAATATTGTAATTATAATAAATTTTATTTATTCTAATTATTTTACTAAAATTAAAATCATGAATTAATTTAAATACGACTGAAATTAAATTAAATTTATGGATTCAATTATAAATTTATATGAGCTTTAAATTTTAATTAAATTTGTATGTTTCCGGTTAGACTAGAAATACATTTTTATGTTTAAAATTAGTAAAGCATATGAATTTATTGGTTTAAGTGGGAGCCCTTTTTAGTCATAAACTCTTGATTAGGTCTACAAATCCTTAAGGTTAAAACAACTTGATTAGAATTAATAAGGACTGAATAATTTGTAGATTATTGGTGCCCTTGATTAATTGCTGCAAATGTTTATGTGATGCATAATGTGTTTTACTAACCAGCTATGTGGGCCATTCATGATAATGAATGGGTGAATGGTATATATTGTATATGTACTGTTTTGCAGGTTATGAAGTGACTAGTATGGCCCAAATAGGATAGAAAATATGGTCTGCGTACCATTAATTTGAATGTAATTGGTCTAAAGTACCAAAGTTGTTTTTCAATTCAAATATGGTCTGCGTACCATCAAATAGTTGTAATTAGTTTTTAATTATAGCTTATCCTATTTGAAGAAAATGGTGCCTCCCACGGAGATTTTCAAGACGGACTTTGAAGTTAAAGCTTCAAGATGAAGTCGGGCCATACTAGATCACATTTATCTTATGCATGTTTTAAGTTATTTATTGCTTTTAAATATGTCTTAAAATGCATGAGATCAAAAGCTTGATTATGTTGCATGATTAAGGATTTTAGTTCACTTAAAATCTAACCAACATAGTAAGAGCCTTAAGTTCCAAACTTAAAAATTGAGTTAAAAGGTGCCATGCCAAAATATACACTTGCTTGGATATCCTTTACATCAATCTAGTAATAGTTTTCGCTCAGCGAGGTGTTACTTATTGGTCCTAAAGGGGCAAGGTACACAAATAATTGTGAGTACATGTTAGTTTTGGTGAAACTCAACGATATAAGTAAGGAGTCCTTTTATGTCGTGGAAAAATCGATAGGTTTACCTAATAAGTTCTTAGACGCACCTATCAACCAAGAATAGTTTCTAGACTATTAGCAAAAGGCTTTTTGCTTACCTAAGATGTTTTAGGACTAAGTCGACAAACTGTGCTTAGTTCTTCAATGATTTTAGGATCTTGGAATCATTTTATTCACTCCTGCCGGAACACATAACTTGAATAAAATGCTTAATGAACATTGAATTATGCATGTATGCTAGAATTTAAGTTTATTAAGAGAAACTGTGAATGGTTATTTATTTGTTTATTCTTTTCAATTGTAGTTTTAACTATGGCAAACAACAATCAAAACATCATCATGGGTTCTGAGCTTATGGTCAAGCTGAACCTGGCAAATTTTCTTAAATGGGAAGCTAAGCTAGTTGAAATAGTCAAACTCAATGGACTTGAGTATGTACTATCACATCCCATGCCAAGCTACTATGCCAGAGACATGACCCCTGAGAGATTTTACGCCTGGGATGCGGATCTCAAAAAGGTTATGAGTCTCATGCTGAACAATATCCCTGATGATTGGGCTAGAAGGTTTGTAGCCTATGAACCTTTTACGCTCATCAAGAATCTGAGGGATATCTGTCGTGGAAGCACGGAGGACAGGGACCTGAACGTCCATGAGTTGATTGAATTAATGTCTGGTCTAAAGGTTAGTTCTCCCAACAGGTGTTATAGGATGGAATTCCAAGAAACACATGTTCAGCTCCTTCGCACCAAACAGAGGGTAGGCGTCCCACTGAGGTTCCATGTGGATCTTATGCGTTCATACTTTGATCGCCTAAGTCTACTAGGAACACCAGTAAGCGAAAGGATGGCAGTCTCTATCTTGCTCAATTCACTACACAGTGGGTTTGGTCGCTTCAAGCAACTATACCTAAGTGAACCAAGAGAAGAAACAGTTGCAGAATTTGTTCACCTTGTCAGAAAGGCTGAAATAATACTGGACTGTGAAGCCAAAGATGTACTCAAGGCTAGAAGGAGACCGTTCAAGAAAAGTGGAAAGTCCAAGGGCGATGCTAAATCAAAGCAGGACAAGTCCACATCAAGCTGTCTTTATTGTGATGGAATAGGCCATTACAAAAGAGAATGTCCAAAGCTAAAGGAAGATCAGAAGAACGGAACAGTCGTTCCATCTTCAGGTATTTTTGTTATAGACTGTATACTTGCTAATTCAACTTCTTGGGTATTAGATACAGGTTGTGGCTCACACTTATGTTCCAATCCATAGGGACTAAGAAGAAGTAGAAAGTTAAGCAAGGGTAAAGTCGACCTACGAGTGGGAAATGGAGCACGGATTGCTGCATTAGCTGTAGGAACTTATTATTTGTCGTTGCCCTCCGGGCTAGTTTTGGAACTGGAAGAGTGTTTCCATGTTCCAAGTCTTACTAAAAACATCATTTCAGTTTCTTGCTTAGATGCTAAGGGATTTTCCTTTTTAATAAAAGACAATAGTTGTTCGTTTTATTTTAAAGAGATGTTTTATGGATCTGCTAGATTAGTCAATGGACTTTATTTATTAGATCACGACAAACAAGTATATAACATAAATACCAAAAAGGCCAAAAAGGATGATTCAGATCTCACCTATCAGTGGCATTGTCGATTAGGCCATATAAACTTGAAACGCTTAGAAAGACTTCAAAAGGAAGGAATTCTAGAACCATTTGACTTAGAGGATTATGGTAAATGCGAATCATGTTTACTTGGCAAAATGACAAAGCAACCTTTCTCTAAAGTTGGAGAAAGAGCAAATGAACTATTGGGTTTAATCCATACAGATGTATGTGGACCAATGAGTACAAATGCTAGAGGTGGTTTCAGCTACTTTATCACTTTCACTGATGACTTCAGTAGATATGGTTATGTCTACCTAATGAAGCATAAGTCTGAATCCTTTGACAAATTCAAGGAATTTCAGAGTGAAGTAGAGAATCAATTAGGCAAGAAGATTAAGGCACTGCGGTCTGACAGAGGCGGTGAATATCTGAGCTATGAATTTGATCACCATCTGAAAGAATGTGGAATTCTATCATAATTGACTCCTCCTGGAACACCACAATGGAACGGTGTGTCGGAACGGAGGAACAGAACCTTGCTAGACATGGTCAGGTCAATGATGGGTCAGGCCAAACTTCCATTAGAATTTTGGGGACATGCACTAAATACAGCTGCACTCACTATAAATAGAGCTCCGTCTAAAGCTGTCGAAAAGACTCCATATGAATTATGGTTTGGAAAGCCTCCAAATGTGTCTTTTCTTAAGATTTGGGGATGTGAAGTATACGTCAAACGATTAATTTCAGACAAACTTCATCCAAAATCTGACAAATGTATCCTTGTGGGCTATCCAAAGGAAACAAAGGGGTATTACTTCTACAATACATCTGAGAACAAGGTGTTTGTTGCTCGAGATGGTGTCTTTTTGGAGAAAGATCACATTTCCAAAATGACAAGTGGGAGAAAAGTAGACCTCGAAGAAATTCGAGTCGAACAACAAACTCTAGAGAATGCTCAAGATGACATTCAGGATGAAACTCAGAGATCTTTAAAAGAATCTGGTGAGAATCATGGTCAATCTGAAATGTTACCCCGCGTAGATCGCAAAGATATAGATCTCAATCGGAAAGGTACTTAGGTATTTTGACGAACGAGAGCTATGACGTTCTATTACTTGAAAGTGATGAACCTGCGACTTACAAACAAAGCTATGACGAGCCCTAGCTCCAAGCAATGGCAAGAAGCCATGCAATCTGAATTAGACTCCATGTCTGAAAACCAAGTATGGGATTGGTCGATTTGCCAGATGGCTACCAAGCCATTGGAAGCAAATGGGTTTTCAAACTGAAAAAGGAAAAGGATGGGAAACTTGAAGTTTTCAAAGCTAGATTGGTTGCAAAAAGTTACAGGCAAGTCCACGGTGTGGATTACGATGAAACCTTTTCACCAGTTGCAATGCTAAAGTCTATTCGTATAATGTTAGCAATCGCTGCATATTACGATTACGAAATATGGCAGATGGATGTCAAAACTGCTTTCTTAAATGGGTTTTAACAGAAACTGTGTTTAAGACACAGCCTAAAGGTTTTGAGGATCCAAAGAATGCTAAAAAGGTATGCAAGCTAAAGAAGTCAATCTACGGATTGAAGCAGGCATCTAGGAGCTGGAATATACGTTTTGATGAAGCGGTCAGTGACTTTGGTTTCATCAAGAACGCAGACGAATCTTGTGTATACAAGAAGGTCAGTGGGAGCAAAATTGCTTTCCTAGTATTATATGTCGACGACATATTACTTATCGGAAATGACATTCCTATGTTGAACTCTGTCAAGATTTGGCTTGGGAAATGTTTTTCGATGAAAGATCTAGGAGAAGCACAGTACATATTGGGCATCAAGATTTACAGAGATAGATCTAAAAGGATGATTGGACTTAGTCAAAGCACTTATATCAATAAGGTGCTTGATAGGTTCAAGATGGCGGACTCCAAGCGAGGCTACCTACCCATGTCTCATGGAATAACTCTAAGCAAGACTCAGTGCCCAAAAACACTTGATGAGCGTAGACGAATGAATGGGATTCCATATGCATCATTGATTGGTTCAATAATGTATGCTATGATATGTACACGCCCGGATGTTGCGTACGCACTCAGTGCTACGAGCAGATACTAGTCAGACCCAGGAGAGGCGCATTGGACTGCTGCCAAGAATATTCTGAAGTACCTGAAAAGGCACAAAGATGACTTCCTGGTCTATGGTGGAGATGATGATTTAATTGTTAAAGGCTATACAGACGCAAGTTTCCAAACCGACAAAGATGATTTCAGATCACAGTCTGGGTTTGTCTTCTGCCTCAACGGAGGTGCAGTAAGCTGGAAAAGTGCTAAGCAAAGCACCATTGCGGATTCTACAACTGAAGCGGAGTACATTGCTGCACATGAAGCAGCAAAGGAAGCTATATGGCTAAGGAAGTTCATAGGTGAACTTGGTGTAGTCCCCTCCATTAAAGGACCAATAGCCCTGTATTGTGATAATAACGGAGCTATTGCACAGGCAAAGGAGCCTAGACACCACCAGAGAGTCAAGCATGTACTTCGTAGATTTCACCTTCTACGAGAGTTCGTTGAAAGAAAAGAAGTCGAGATAAACAAGATTGGAACTGATGACAACATATCAGATCCATTGACTAAACCTCTGCCGCAGGCGAAGCACAACTCGCACACTGCAGCTATGGGAATCAAGCATATTGGAGAATGGCTTTGATATCCCTGTTTAATGTTTTAAAGTTTTAGAGTTTAAATCTTTGTAAAACATTATTGGTTAATCATTCACAACAAATGAAAAGAATTCATTTTTCCATTTAATTTGTGGTTTATTAAATGATGAGTCCCTTCAATTTGACGATATATTCAAGATAGACTGTCAGGACCAGTCATGTGACTAAGAAATGTCTATCAAGTGAACTTGAATGTCAAAGGTTGAAAATGGTCCCTAGTCGGAGTTTTCTATAAAATTGGACGCATAGAAAACGTTAGACGATTAGAATGCAAGATGACTAGTAGTTCTGTTTCTTGAACTATGTGGACATGGCAATGTCATAATCATTTGCATAGATACTTACTTTGGGAAGACTAGTATCGGACAAGACCTATGAAACTTTACTGTAAGAGATGAAAGTCTGTCATAAGTAAATTTCATTAAAATTATTAGACACTAAATCCTCAATACCTGAGTGATTTGAGATTACTTGTTTGAGAACTGGTTGCTTTGACGTTGACCAACCGTCGCACCGTAAAAGGAGGCTATAAAGGCAACGCTCAGGTAATCACCTATCAAACGAAGTCTAATCTCAAGATCGCAAGATTGGGATTGTCCTCCCATAAATCGGGATGAGATTCTTAAAAGTTGTATAAGGCCACTCGGAGAGCTAGAAACTGTGAAATGCATGGCCGTGCTCGGATGAATCATAGGCTATGATTATCTGTTTATTTGATCAGTTGAACTCTGAAACCGAGAAACACCTCTGGACATAATAAGGATGACAACTCTTACCTTATGTTCAAGAGCAAGCATCGAGCGACAAAGGAATTAGGAAATGCACACTTGTCCCTAAGGACAAGTGGGAGACTGAAGGAAATAATGCCCTTGGTCCAAGTATGCATTCTATGTTAAGTCTAATAAGTGCGGTTCAGTATTAATTAACAAGTTAATAATTCAGTGAGATCAAGTGAGCTGAATGCCTAGCTAGAGGCCGCTTCAGTTCAAGTGGAATTAATGATATTAATCCACAGCTTACTCTTGACTGAACCCGTAGGGTCACACAAATAGTACGTAAACGGATCAAGTATTTAATGGCATTAAATACTCCATCTATGGATATTCGAAATCGACGGATCTTGGTTTCAGTGGGAGCTGAGATCGTCACAGGCAAGAAATGAATGCTCCGAAAACGATGATATTGCCGGAAACGGAAATATGGATCGTATCGGAAATATAAATATTATCCAAGTCGTAGACGTATCGGAAAATATTATCGGAAATGGAAATATTGCCGGAATCGGAAATATTGCCGGAAACGGAACTATTGTCAGAATCGGAAATATTATCGGAATCGGAAAATAATTCCGGAAACGGAAATATTAAATATTTGTTCGAAACGGAAATTAATTCCGGAATCGGAAATATTAAATATTGTTCGTATCGGAAATGAATTCCGGAATCGGGAAATTAATCGGAAGCGTATCGTACGAATTAGCATCGGACGAGGCCTGCCAGACGAAGGCCCGGCACGAAGCCGGGCCATCGCCCAGCAAACCAGGGCGCCACAACGCACCAGCCAAGGCTGCGCCAGGCCCACCGCAAGGCAGGCCCAGCGCGCGCCAACGCTGCGGCAGCGTGTGGGCCTCGTGGCAATGGGCTGCGAGCTCGCGGGCTGCGCGCGCGCGCATGGCGCCCCTCGTGGGCTGCTGTGCGTGCGTGTGTGTGTTTGTGTGCTATACGAATCCTAAAGCTATCAGGTTTCGACATATGATTAAATTCCTAAACCTAAAAGGATGAATTAATTAAATAAGAATTCTATTAGGATTCTAGTTTAATTAATTCGTATCCTAATAGGATTACAATTCCCTTTCCATACCTCTATAAATAAAGGCCTAGGGTCATTATTTTGCATAGAGTATTCAAGTATTCAAAGTGATTTTTGAGAGCAAAAATTCAGTCATACAATTGCCTATACTAGCCGAAAATTCTAAGTACCTTAAGGGCGATCCTAGTTGGTCAAGCTTAAGGCGGATCCGGACGTGCTGTGGACTATCTACGGAGGGACGACACTTGGAGTCCTAAAGACTTGTTATTGTTCGGTTCGGGCACAGCTAGGGAAGGCACGCAACAAAGTGTATGCATCTAAACTACGCTAAATGATTATGTGTAAATAATATGCTTTCCTGGCTTTATGGTTTTTCCGCATGATTTATGAATTGTCATATGTATCATAACCTAACAGGTTTAGGCTTTAATCATAAAACCAGTCATAAGAAAAAGTATGTGGATCTTCCAAGTGTGAAAGTCTGTTTCTCATGTGGAAGTGGAAGTCATGTAAGTACTGAGTGTTCCAAGATGAAGGAACAGGATCAAAGAAACATAAATTATGTAAAGCAAAAATGGGTTAAGAAGTCAGATGTTGTAGTTGAAAAGGAACTCGAGGAAACCCGAGTTCCTGTAACTAACCTTTGATCTCTCTACAGGTTCTAGTGAAGGGGAACAGCTTGTGGTATCTCGACAGCGGGTGTTCCAAACACATGACAGGAGACAAATCTAAATTCCTCTCACTAGAAGCCTACAACGGAGTAACTGTGACCTTTGGAGACAACATGAAAGGAGAAATTGTTGGAATTGGAAAGGTTGGAAGGTCAAGTTCCTATGCCATTGAAAATGTATTTTTAGTCGAGGGTTTACTGCACAGTCTACTAAGCATTTCTCAAATTTGTGACAAAGGAAACTCTGTAAGTTTTACTTCTGAAAATTGTCAAATCATTAATAATAACACTGGGAAGGTTATTTTGGAAGGAACTCGTAAAGGGAACACATATTCTGTGGATCTCAATACAGTTCCCAGGAACAATTTAACCTGCCTCAGTGCCATTGAAGAAGATCCCCTACTATGGCACAGGAGGTTTGGACATGCTAGTTTCTCACTGCTTGACAAACTAAGATCAAAGGAACTGGTTCGAGGACTCCCCTCAATCAAGTTCCTAAATGATAAAGTCTGTGATGCATGTGCAAAAGGCAAGCATGTCCGAAGTTCATTTAAGCCTAGAAAATTGGTAAGCACAACAAAACCATTGGAACTCATCCATATGGACTTGTGTGGTCCAATGAGAATTCAAAGCAGAAGCGGGAAAAAATATGTTTTAGTTATTGTTGATGATTACTCTCGCTTTACTTGGGTCATATTTCTAACAAGCAAAGATGAAACGTTTGATGAGTTTGTTGCATTTTCAAAGAAAATCCAGAAAACTACAGGTCATCAACTGATCCATATAAGATCTGATCATGGAACAGAATTTGAAAATTACAAATTCGATGAATACTGCAAGGAACAAGGTATGGACCATAATTTCTCAGCTCCTAGAACTCCACAACAAAATGGAGTTGTTGAGAGGAAAAATAGAACCTTAGAGGACATGGCTAGAACCATGTTAATAGCCAGTTCCTTGCCTAGGAACTTCTGGGCTGAAGCAGTCAATACAGCTTGTTATATTGTAAATAGAGTTATGATTCGAGCAATCTTAAACAAAACCCCCTATGAGCTACTAAAAGGTATAAAACCCAACATCTCTTACTTTAGAGCTTTTGGTAGTAAGTGTTTTGTCCACAACAATGGCAAAAGGAACCTGGGGAAGTTTGATGAAAGAAGAGATGAGACAGTGTTCCTAGGATATGCTCTAAATAGCAAAGCTTACATAGTCTATAACAAAAGGTCTATGTGCGTTGAGGAAAGTGTACATATAATATTTGATGAATCTAACAAATCTGATATAGTACAGGAACAAGAACATTTCGAGATTGGTTTATCTCGTGCTGCAGACAATGATGAGGAGTTCCAACCAAACCAACACACAGTCAGAGGAACTGCTCAACAAAATCAAGAAGTTCCCGTACAAGAGGAACACGAAGAGATCCAAGAAGATCCAGAAACAACACCAGAACCTGAGGAACCCCACAATGACCAACAAGGAACTCAGGTCACAGAAGGAACTGACGAAAATGCCACAACACCAGTAGCTCAGTTTCAACCTAGACCTTGGAAGCATCAAAAGTCTCATCCAATGGAACTCATTATGAGTGACATTAGAAAAGGAACTCAGACAAGGTCACAGCTAAGGAACTTTTTTGCATTCCACGCGTTCCTCTCCATATTTGAGCCAAGAAACCACATTGAGGCTCTAGAGGATGCTGACTGGATCATAGCCATGCAAGAAGAATTAAATGAATTCAAAAGAAACAAGGTGTGGCACTTGGAACCCAAACCAAAGCACCAGAAGGTGATAGGGCTGAAATGGGTGTTCCGGAACAAGAAAGATGAACATGCAACAATCATAAGGAACAAGGCAAGGTTAGTGGTCAAAGGTTATAACCAACAGGAAGGTATTGACTTCGAAGAAACATTTTCACCTGTTGCTAGATTAGAAGCCATTAAAATCTCAATTGCTTTTGCTGCCTTCATGGGTTTTAAACTTTATCAAATGGATGTTAAATGTGCTTTCTTAAATGGTTTCTTAGAAGAAGATGTCTATGTGGAACAACCCCCTGGATTTGAAAATCCCGAATTTCCAAATCACATTTACAAACTAGATAAGGCTCTCTATGGACTAAAACAAGCCCCTAGATCTTGGTATGAGAGATTATCAAAGTTCCTTCTTCAAAATGATTTTAAAAGAGGTAGAATAGACAAAACTTTATTTTTAAAATCTAGAGGAACTGACTTGTTAGTAGTTCAAATTTATGTTGATGATATATTATTTGGAGCAACTAATGAGAACTTGTGCAAGGATTTTGCAAACTTGATGAGCAGTGAATTTGAAATGAGCATGATGGGGGAACTCAACTTTTTCCTTGGTTTACAAATCAAGCAAACTGAGGAGGGAATCATGATACACCAACAAAAGTATGTGAAGGAACTCCTAAAGAAATATGAGCTAGAATCAGCCAAAGTAAATCACACTCCCATGGGAACAGCTACCAGATTAGACACTGATCCAAATGGGAAAAGTGTGAATCAAACAAAATACAGAGGTATGATTGGATCACTATTATACTTAACAGCTAGTAGACCTGACATTTCTTTTAGTGTAGGACTATGTGCAAGATTTCAATCCAATCCAAAGGAGTCCCACTTAACTGCTGTGAAAAGAATACTAAGATATCTCAAAGGAACTGATGACCTATGCCTATAATATCCAAGAAGTGGATCATTCGAGCTAAAAGGATATGCTGATGCTGATTATGCAGGTGACTTAGTGAATAGAAAAAGCACATCAGGTATGGTACAGTTCCTAGGTCCATGCATGGTTTCTTGGGGTTCCAAGAAACAAAACAATGTTGCTCTATCCACAGCTGAAGCTGAGTATGTAGCTGCTGCAGCTTGTTGCTCACAAATTCTATGGATAAAACAACAGTTAAGAGATTTTGGTATTATCTATGATTGTTTTCCTATCTATTGTGATAACACTAGTGCTATTTGTATTTCAAAAGATCCGGTTCATCATTCCTGGGTGAAACACATCCACATTAGACACCATTTCCTTAAAGATAATGTTGAGAAAGGTTTAATTAAATTAGATTTTTGCCAAACTGATCACCAAATTGCTGACATTTTAACTAAGCCTTTAAACAGGGAGAAACATGAGAATGGAACTCGGAATGATCAAGCTAAGGTAATTGCTAAATTGAAGTTCCTCTAAAGCAAAGGCAAAAACCATAGTACATATAGACTATTACAAACACAAAATCTTGTGTGCAAACATAATTAAAGCTTACCATCGTGGCAAACAAAATCACACTCCAAATGTGCAAGGTAAGCAGTTCCTTTCAAACTAGTTAATTCAGAGATACAAAATTAAGCAAGTCAATACCAAGTCAAACACAGTTTTATTTTAATTTATTTTTATACTTTTCTTTTAATTTTTTTTAAAAACAAATTTTTAAAATTCAAAAACGAATACCCACATTCAAAGAATGTTTGGAACGGTTCCATTGGCAATAAATAGGAGAAACTCTTCACTTTCCACATTCAATCCATGCAACCCCCTTTTCTCCCTCTCCCACACGCTTCCTCCACTGACACCACCTCTCCTTCCACCTATAAAATCCCTTCACCATGGTTCTCACCAGCAACAACACCGATCTCACTTCCCTCAAACGAAAAAAGAAATCCATCTTCTCCAGTTCCCATGGATACATCACCAATACAATCACCAATTCCCCTCCGATCTCACAACCCCATTCTCGCAATTACCCAAGGGGAACCAATAGACATTGACATTGAAATGAAATCCCCAATTTCAAACCCTAGATCTTCCACAAGGAAATCCAAAAAGCGTCGGGTAGAAATTTCTGGTGAACAACTCGAGGAAACTGAGGAACCATAGGAGGGTGCTCACACTTAGGGGGAAGGAAAAAGCATCAAGAAACTCACTGCAAAGGAGAGCAATATGGTGGAAGGGTTTGCAATCAATTCAACATGATGTGAAGCTACAAAGTTCAATGAATTGATGGAGATCCTCGAACAACAAAAGTGGGTAAGCTTGTTAAGTATGAAGGAAATAATGCCCTTGGTCCAAGTATGCATTCTATGTTAAGTCTAATAAATGCGGTTCAGTATTAATTAACAAGTTAATAATTCAGTGAGATCAAGTGAGCTGAATGCCTAGCTAGAGGCCGCTTCAGTTCAAGTGGAATTAATGATATTAATCCACAGCTTACTCTTGACTGAACCCGTAGGGTCACACAAATAGTACGTAAACGGATCAAGTATTTAATGGCATTAAATACTCCATCTATGAATATTCGGAACCGACGGATCTTGGTTTCAGTGGGAGCTAAGATCGTCACAAGCAAGAAATGAATACTCCGGAAACGATGATATTGCCGGAAACGGAAATATGGATCGTATCGGAAATATGAATATTATCCAAGTCGTAGATGTTGCCGGAAACGGAAACATGGTACGTATCGGAAAATATTATTGGAAAAGGAAATATTACCAGAATCGGAAATATTGCCGGAAACGGAAATATTGTCAGAATCGGAAATATTGCCGGAATCGGAAAATAATTCCGGAAACGGAAATATTAAATATTTGTTCGAAACGGAAATTAATTCCGGAATCGGAAATATTAAATATTGTTCGTATCGGAAATAGATTCCGGAAATGGAAATTTAATCGGAAGCGTATCGTACGAATTAGCATCGGACGAGACCTGCCGGACGAAGGCCCAGCACGAAGCCAGGCCGTCGCCCAGCAAGCACGCACGCCACAAGCCCAGCGCGCGCCAAGGCCACGGATGCGTGGGCCTTGCTGCGTGGGCTGCAGCTCGCACGCATGGGCAGTCCTTGTGGCTGCCGTGTGTGTGTGAGTTTGTGCTCATGCGTGATTCCTGAATCTGCAAGAGTCAGTATATGATTAAATGTCTATTCCTAATTGGATAAATTAATTAAATAGAATTCATGTAGGATTCTAATTCCAATTAATTCGCATCCTACTAGGATTACGATTCCTTTTCCATAACTCTATAAATAAAGGCCTAGGGGTCATAATTTATACATTAGTTTCAAAGTATTCAAAAGTGAGTTTTTGAGAGAAAATTAAAACACATCTTGCTCATAAAAGTGCCGAATTTTCTAGTACCTTAAGGGCGATTCTAGTTGGTCAATCTTAAGGCGGATCCGGACGTGCTGTGGACTATCTACGGAGGGACGACACTTGGAGTCCTAAAAGACTTGTTCTTGTTCGGTTCGGGCGCAGCTAGGGAGGGCACGCAACAAAGAGTATGCATCTAATTATGCTATATGATTATGTGTAAATAATATGTTTCCTGGGTTAATGGTTGTTTCCGCATGATCTATGTAAATGTCATATGTATCATAACCTAACAGTGGTATCACGAGCCCCTTATTATTTTCATAATCTAAATTGCATGAACATGGTTAAATATTACAAATTTGCAAGAATTAAAAGGGGTGATTAATTTTCGTAATTGTTAATTAATTGCAAATTGCGTTTATTTAATTATATGTACGCAGTTTTTCGGCAGTTTCTTCATTACTCATCCGAATTGAGTGATTTTTGTGTCAATTCCGCATGTAAAAGGCATTCTAAAATTTTGACAAAAATAGTATTTTTCTGCCGAACCCAGAATTCTCAAATTCGAAGCCTAACTATGACTTTTCGAAGGTTTTAGTTTTTCGGATGCAAAATTTCGTAAATTTAAGATGTTAAATTAAATATTTGCGATTCCTGTTGATAAATCTTGAATTTTTGATTGACCTACTGCATATGTTTAACAAGTTTGAATGCCTAGTCTTGTTAATTATGCAATCTAATTTGTAATTATGATTAATTTGTTGAAAATTAGAATAATTTAGAATTAATTTGATTTTCATAATTAATTGTAATTTAATTAGAAACCTATGATTAAAAACCACCATAAAAATTGTAAATTTACGATAAATTTTAAATTTTTATGACCTAGACTTGAATCCATATCAATCGGAAATCAATTGGATAATAAATTTTCGATTTTTCGCCCTAAAATTATGAAATTAATAATATTTATTAATTTGTCATTAATTTTAAATATAAATTTTAAATTTTTATGCGATTCGTTCAAATAACTTGCACGCACGAAGCAATGGACGCTTCGTGTTACCCTTAAGGGGTGTTGTATAATGCGGGCATGCGACGACGAGCAAGGGAGCTCGTCGCCCGTGCGGCACGAATGCAATGAGCAAGGGCGTAGTGCACGAGCGCAAGGCAGCAGCCCTGCCTTGTGTCGTGTGCCACGAGCAATGAACGTATGGGCATGGGCGAGGGGCGAGCCAAGGCAGTCGCGTGTGGGCAGCAAGCGAGCTGCGCCACAACGCGCGCTGCCTCGCACAAGTGCGCGCAGCCTCGCGCGCAGCGAGCGCAAGCTCGCGTGCCACGAGCGCTGCGCACAGCATCACTCGCGCGCACAGCGCGCGACGTCGCCCGCCCAGCGAGCGATGTCGCGCACCAGCGAGCGATGGCTCGCGCGCGCGCAGCGATCGATCTCGCGCGCCAGCGAGCGATCTCGCGCCCCAGCGAGCGATGGCTCGCGCGCGCGCAGCGAGCGATCTCGCGCGCCAGCGAGCGATCTCGCGCGCCAGCGAGCGAGCCAGCGCGCCCAGCGAGCGATCTCGCGCGCGCACTGCGAGCGATAGCTCGCGTGCGATGGGGCGCTGTGCGGAGGCTTGCGTTGGGACAGCAGCAGCTATGCTACGAGCGCATGGGCTGCGCGCACATGGCCATCAATGGCTGTGTGCGTACGGCCCATGGGCGTGCAACGCGTAGGGTGTTTGCGTTTCGATTAGATCGTTTTGAATGTTTAATTTGAAAATTTCAGTTCACGTAATTTTAATTAATTTTAAAATTAATAATTTGAATTAATTTCTTGGATTTTAATTTTGAATATTATAATTATAATAAATGGAATTTATTCTAATTATTTTACTAAAATTAAAATCATGAATTAATTTAAATGCGACTGAAATTAAATTAAATTTTGGATTCAATTATAAATTTATATGAGCTTTAAATTTTAATTAAATTTGTATGTTTCCGGTTAGACTAGAAATACAATTTTATGTTTAAAATTAGTAAAGCATATGAATTTATTGGTTTGAGTGGGAGCGCTTTTTAGTCATAAACTCTTGATTAGGTCTACAAATCCTTAAGGTTAAAACAACTCGATTAGAATTAATAAGGACTGAATAATTGGTAGATTATTGGTGACCTTGATTAATTGCTGCAAATGTTTACGTGATGCATAATGTGTTTTACTAACCAGCTATGTGGGCCATTCATGATAATGAATGGGTGAATGGTATATATTGTATATGTACTGTTTTGCAGGTTATGAAGTGACTAGTATGGCCCAAATAGGATAGAAAATATGGTCTGCGTACCATTAATTTGAATGTAATTGGTCTAAAGCACCAAAGTTATTTTTCAATTCAAAATGGTCTGCGTACCATCAAATAGTTGTAATTAGTTATAGCTTATCCTATTTGAAGAAAATGGTGCCTCCCACGGAGATTTTCAAGACGGACTTTGAAGTCAAAGCTTCAAGATGAAGTCGGGCCATACTAGATCACAAATATCTTATGCATGTTTTAAGTTATTTATTGTTTTAAATATGTCTTAAAATGCATGAGATCATAAGCTTGATTATGTTGCATGATTAAGGATTTTAGTTCACTTAAAATCTAACCAACATAGTAAGAGCCTTAAGTTCCAAACTTAAAAATTGAGTTAAAAGGTGCCATGCCAAAATATACACTTGCTTGGATATCCTTTACATCAATCTAGTAATAGTTTTCGCTCAGCGAGGTGTTACTTATTGGTCCTAAAGGGGCAAGGTACACAAATAATTGTGAGTACATGTTAGTTTTGGTGAAACTCAACGATATAAGTAAGGAGTCCTTTTATGTCGTCGCAAAATCGATAGGTTTACCTAATAAGTTCTTAGACGTATCTATCAACCAAGAGTAGTTTCTAGACTATTAGCAAAAGGCTTTTGCTTACCTAAAATGTTTTAGAATTGAGTCGACAAACTGTGCTTAATTCTTCAATGGTTTTAGGGTCTTGGAATCATTTTATTCACACCTGCCGGAACAATAAAATCGAATAAAATGCTAATAACTTGTTTGAATTGCATGGTTGCTTTAATTTCAAGTTATTATTCATGATAAATGTTTAGACTTTGCATGCTTCAATGTATGTTTTAATTATTGTTTATAATTAAATATCTTGCACTGCAATAAATCCTTTTAGAAAGGTAACAGTAAATTTCCTCGATTGGTAGTGAATCCAAGAACGATTCACGGAAATGAGAGAAAGTGAGCAATTTAAAATGTACGTTTCTTTTAGCGACTTTTATGGTTGTTTTCGAATATCAAAATCGAATGGCAAACCAATTGGTGCTTGTGAATTCAAAATACAATGTAGTTTTGAGATCATAAAGCATTGAGTTTAATACGCTCAGCTTTACCAATGGTTAACAACCTAATATCTTTGTCCATTTAATTCTCGAATGAGTCTAGTCCCTAGACATTCGAATAGATCGATGCTTAGAGAACTTTAGAAGCTTCTGGTAAGATCATCTAGTTGAAACAAAATATTCAACATAAATTAAAATGGTAAAGAACCTTGTTGGTGACATTGGACATGTCTAAAAAAGTATAAAAGTCAACACTAAAGAATTCAATTCTTAAGACTATAAGAAAGGGTACAAGAAATAGGAAAACGAGGAACAAATGAAAGGAATTTACGATTCCGTTTCTACCTATAAGTTTATGTTTAAAGAGAAGTGACCTAGAAATCAAACTTCCTTGGTATCATATACCGCTTGAGGTTCTTACTTCGGTAATAACTCAAACAATGGAAGCTAGGATACACTAATGACCTACAAGTGGGAAATGAAGCATGGCAATGCTACATTAGTTGTAGGGTCATCTAGTTTGTTTTAAGTCCTTTCAAAGGCTGGAACTTAATGGCTATTTTGTTCCATAATCAACATACCTAAATTTCTGTTTTCAAACACAGAAAGACTCACATTCAAGAAAAAACAAAGACAATGTTTGTTTGTTTATTTGAATGAAATGGTCAATTACAGGTTGAGTCAATATGCTTGATTAAAACAAACAACTCTTTAAAGAACTTTACTAGGTTCAAATCAACCCCTTGATTTGAGTTCCACTAATCTTTGGCATTGTTGCTTAGACCATATCAACAAGTTAACATTCAAAAAGCTCTATTTTGATAAACTTTTGAAAGTTGATTGATTTCTAGATCATTTTAAGACAACTAGTCTTACTTGTTGAAAGTAACAAAAGATATGAACTATTGTTAGAACGCCTAGACGATAGAGTTCAAAGCTAAAGAAAGATTTTATGACTTTATTATTTCACATGGATTTGAGTGAATATAGGTTTATTTACTCAAATGTGATATAAGTTGAATCTGTTTGGCTAGTTCAAAGATTCAGAAGTATAAAATCCACTTGGCAAGAAATCATAAAGATCTAGGTTAGATCATATAATGATTACTTGAGACCAAATATGATCATCAATGATTGTGTGTTGTAATTTCACAATCTAGCTCCATAAGATATGGCATATCTAAGTTGGAATGATCGAAGTCGATTAGTACTTGATTCAATCAATGATGGATCATAAAGACTTTTCCTATAATTTCTAAAACAAAATGCTCAAACTACCACCAAACTAAACCAATTTCGTCAAAGCTATTGAAAAGTAATTTCAGAATATCTTTTCATAATATATCTAAAGAGTTCCTAAACTCAGTGGGAGCTTAGTGTTTGTTATTCAACAAACTAAGGCCCAAGTATAGATATATGTTTCATTGTGATTTATTCAAATGAGACACAAGGGTATTGTTTCTACCACAAATTTTTGAGAACATAATGTTTGTTTGCTCGAAATAATGTCCTTTTGGAGATTCGTTTCCAAAATGACAAGTGGGAGAAAATAGACCTCGAAAGTTTTCGAGGCGAACAACAAACATAAAACGGACATTCCGGAGGCTTTTCGAAGTGCTTCAGAAAATCCGAACTTATTCTTTAAGACTTTAGAAGTGGCTTTAAAGAATAGACATCTCTTAGAAGACTTTACAAGTGCTTCAAGGAGAACAGAATATTCAAAGGACTTTAAGTGGCTATTGATATTCTAATGTTTGATGTTCTATACCCAAGTAGGCATAGAATTCAAGTCACTGAAACTATGAGATTCTTCTATTAGATAGTAAAGAAACATAGAGATCAGGTCAATGAAACTATTAAATAGTGAAGAAACCTACAACTTGCAGTCAAACTATTATCATGTAGATTAATGAGTTTGTGACTTGTAAGAAAGCTATGACGAAACCTAGATTCCCTAAAATGGTTAGAGGCCATATATAGACTCAAATGTTTTAAATGGTTAGAGGCCATAAAACATACTCAATGTTTTGATGACAAAATTGAAATTTTGTTGATTTGCAAGAATAGTTTCACACCTATTGGTTGCAAGTTTGTTTTAAGGATAAAAACCATCAAACAAGAATTGTGTTCACACACAAAGCTAGATTAGTTGCTAAAGGTTACAAGCAAATTCATGGCATGGATTGTGTTGAAACCTCATGCATAATCGTAATGCTCAAGTCTATAATTCAAGCAATGATTGCATATTGGTACATATAGCAATTGGATGACAAAACGTATTCCTCAATCAAATGTTGGAATAAACTATGTACATGGTATGTCATAGGATTTGTGGATCCAAATAAATGCTTGAAAAAGAAAGCTAGCTTATGAAATCTAAAGTACAGATTTAAGCAAGCAATTGGGAATTAGAAATGTATTTTAGTGAAGCTAATAAGTATTTTAGTTTCATAAAATATACATGATTCTTATAGATGTATAAGAAGTTTAGTGGGAGTACATAAAACTTAATTGGTCCTATGTGTATCACACACATATCTCTCTATTGTGAAATAACATTCAAATGCTAATGACTTAGATTTGAAATAATTCATCAATGATGGACCATGGCGAAACTTAGTACATACTGGGTATTAAGATCTATTTACAAAGATCTTATGATTAAGTAATGGCATTTACTAAATCAAACACGAAAATCTCCATAGGAGATATTCGACCCATGTGAATAAATCTAAGTAAAGGATGTTTGAACTATGTATAAGCATTTACTAAGTTAAACATCAAAGGATCTAAATAAGATTCTTAACCTATATTATATGTCAAATAATTTAGCTGGATTTAGTATCTACTGAAACTAGATAAGCTAAAGTTACATGAATAGAATTCAATTGGGAATTATTCTCCAAAAGAATTTATCATGTATGATATAATATGAGGATCGCCAAAAAACGTATCGTATGACTTTAGGCATGACGAACATATACCAGTCTCTATTGATCTAAGTGAAGATCAACTAGATTGAGATCAAGAATACTTATGGTACTTGAAAAGGTACATAGGAATAGTTCTTGATTCAAGGAAATAAAGATACGCTAAATATTGATGCTACACGCATAAACACTGGCAAAGGATCAAGCAAGACCCTTTGGAGTTAACCATTGATAAAGACGAGCTATAGAGCATCGTGTTTTGAAATGGCAACATGGATTGGAGACCATGAGTTGTTGCGTGGGAAATTAAAATAATAATTTCTATGTTCTAAGATATAGTTGGAGAGTCTTCCACATATCTATGAACTGCTTGGATAGGTAAATCCAAACAAAGCATCACTAGCAACCTATACAGTTGAAGTAAAAGTAATTATTGCCTAAGAAGCAATAAAACAGGGTTGTTTAAAGTTCTTCACTGAACTTGGGTAGATCACCTATCTGCTGGCTTGATGGTTCTTCATTGAAAAATGCGTAGAACCACTCTTGAAGCAAGAAAAACGTCTGCTAACTTGATGGTTCTTCATTGCAAAGTGAGTAAAACCACCATCGAAGTAAGAAAGACTAGATCACATAATAAACAAACTCGAAAAGATCTTATCTCGAAGAACATTCGATGAAAAGGATATTAAGATTGGCAAAGCATGATAACTAAACCTATGCAACAAGTGAGAAGCAACACTCACATTGTAGCACTGGAAATCAAGCATAGCTTTGAATTCCATGAATTGTTTTAGAAGATGGGTTTGAGGCCCATGGTTATAAAACATTGGGGTTGAACATTTATCATATATGAAATGTATTTTCATATTCCATTTAATCTTGGTTTAGTATTAAATGATGAGTCCCTTCAAATTTGACGATATATTCAAGATAGACTGTCAGGACCAGTCCTGTGACTAAGAAATGTCTATCAAGTGAACTTGAATGTCAAAGGTTGAAAATGGTCCCTAATCGGAGTTTTCTATAAAATTGGACGCATAGAAAACGTTAGACGATTAGAATGCAAGATGACTAGTAGTTCTGTTTCTTGAACTATGTGGACATGGCAATGTCATAATCATTTGCATAGATACTTACTTTGGGAAGACTAGTATCGGACAAGACCTATGAAACTTTACTGTAAGAGATGAAAGTCTGTCATAAGTAAATTTCATTAAATTATTAGACACTAAATCCTCAATACCTGAGTGATTTGAGATTACTTGTTTGAGAACTGGTTGCTTTGACGTTGACCAACCGTCGCACCGTAAAAGGAGGCTATAAAGGCAACGCTCAGGTAATCACCTATCAAACGAAGTCTAATCTCAAGATCGCAAGATTGGGATTGTCCTCCCATAAATCGGGATGAGATGCTTAAAAGTTGTACAAGGCCACTCGGAGAGCTAGAAACTGTGAAATGCATGGCCGTGCTCGGATGAATCATAGGCTATGATTATCTGTTTATTTGATCAGTTGAACTCTGAAACCGAGGAACACCTCTGGACATAATAAGGATGACAACTCTTACCTTATGTTCAAGAGCAAGCATCGAGCGACAAAGGAATTAGGAAATGCACACTTGTCCCTAAGGACAAGTGGGAGACTGAAGGAAATAATGCCCTTGGTCCAAGTATGCATTCTATGTTAAGTCTAATAAATGCGGTTCAGTATTAATTAACAAGTTAATAATTCAGTGAGATCAAGTGAGCTGAATGCCTAGCTAGAGGCCGCTTCAGTTCAAGTGGAATTAATGATATTAATCCACAGCTTACTCTTGACTGAACCCGTAGGGTCACACAAATAGTACGTAAACGGATCAAGTATTTAATGGCATTAAATACTCCATCTATGAATATTCGGAACCGACGGATCTTGGTTTCAGTGGGAGCTAAGATCGTCACAAGCAAGAAATGAATACTCCGGAAACGATGATATTGCCGGAAACGGAAATATGGATCCTATCGGAAATATGAATATTATCCAAGTCGTAGATGTTGCCGGAAACGGAAACATGGTACGTATCGGAAAATATTATTGGAAAAGGAAATATTACCAGAATCGGAAATATTGCCGGAAACGGAAATATTGTCAGAATCGGAAATATTGCCGGAATCGGAAAATAATTCCGGAAACGGAAATATTAAATATTTGTTCGAAACGGAAATTAATTCCGGAATCGGAAATATTAAATATTGTTCGTATCGGAAATAGATTCCGGAAATGGAAATTTAATCGGAAGCGTATCGTACGAATTAGCATCGGACGAGACCTGCCGGACGAAGGCCCAGCACGAAGCCAGGCCGTCGCCCAGCAAGCACGCACGCCACAAGCCCAGCGCGCGCCAAGGCCACGGATGCGTGGGCCTTGCTGCGTGGGCTGCAGCTCGCACGCATGGGCAGTCCTTGTGGCTGCCGTGTGTGTGTGAGTTTGTGCTCATGCGTGATTCCTGAATCTGCAAGAGTCAGTATATGATTAAATGTCTATTCCTAATTGGATAAATTAATTAAATAGAATTCATGTAGGATTCTAATTCCAATTAATTCGCATCCTACTAGGATTACGATTCCTTTTCCATAACTCTATAAATAAAGGCCTAGGGGTCATAATTTATACATAAGTTTCAAAGTATTCAAAAGTGAGTTTTTGAGAGAAAATTAAAACACATCTTGCTCATAAAAGTGCCGAATTTTCTAGTACCTTAAGGGCGATTCTAGTTGGTCAATCTTAAGGCGGATCCGGACGTGCTGTGGACTATCTACGGAGGGACGACACTTGGAGTCCTAAAAGACTTGTTCTTGTTCGGTTCGGGCGCAGCTAGGGAGGGCACGCAACAAAGAGTATGCATCTAATTATGCTATATGATTATGTGTAAATAATATGTTTCCTGGGTTAATGGTTGTTTCCGCATGATCTATGTAAATGTCATATGTATCATAACCTAACAAAGTACCTATGCCAAATCACCCCTAATTCCCGAAGCCATGAAAGAATTTTGCAAAAACTTTACTTGTGTTGATGATGTGTGTTCGAGTAAAGCACATGGAACTCGCATTGAATTTGATGCCTCCTATCTGGAACAGTTGTTTGGTACACCCAATAGGGGTTTTGATATGTGGTTTAAAGGTCATATTACAGTGACCATTGATAGTGTCAATAAAGATGATATTGTTGGTTCAATTGGAGGAAATTCCAAAGTTTCCACCTCCACAAAACATAACTGTTTCTCACCCCTTCAAAAATTGTTATTCAATATTGTGTGGAGAGGTGTAGTTCCTCGAACCCAGAAAAGGAACATAGCCAGTCTGTTTGATGCATGCCTCATGTATTGTCTAGAAAAAAAATACCCATAAACTTTCCAGCTATTATGATCAAACATCTATCCACCTGCATGCCAAAATACAAAATCCCTTACTCTTCCCTTCTCACTCAAATCTTCAAAAGCTTCTCAGTTGACCTTAGTCCCTACTATGTCATCCCTCTAAAATGAACCCAAATCCTACAACTTGAAATGCTCACTCTGTTAAACCTTAAGGTAGTTCAGGGCAAAGTCATTAAGGCTGGCAAAGAAGAGAAAAAGGATGAAGAAGATCAAGAGGGTCCAGAAGTTAAAGAAGAAGAGGAGGAGGAGGAGGAACCCGAACACTTGGAGGTGACTTTATCTCGAGTTCCTCAAGGGAAAAAGAAGTGTGTAGGATCCCAAGGGAAAAGGAAGAGCATGAGGGTGGCAATGCAAGAAAACAAGAAAAGAGGGCCTATCTTTATGGAAATAAATGAAGAAGGGGAGGTAAAGGAGATGCCCATAGAGGAGGATGTTGTTCCAATAAAACAGGAGGAACTGCCTGAAGCTACTGTGCCAAGGACCAGGACACCAAGATCCTCCAAGAAATCCAAAGCTCGCCGTGTTCCTTATGCACAGGAACATGTTCAAGAACATGGGGGTGCCTGGAACACAAAAGATGATCAGATATTGGAGCTCAAGGCAACAGTTGCACGTCTGGTGGAACTGCAGGAGGGAACAGACCACATGATCAGTTCAATGCAAGCTCACATAGGTGCATTGGTTGACAGTGTCAAGACTCTCCAAACCAATCCCCAACACTACTCAGATCAAGCCAATGCCACTCGTGCCACCATTCTCACCAAGATCAATAATCTGGAAACCTTTGAGGAGACAGTGATCGAGGAAACTGCTGGTTCTGGTTCCCCATCCCAAGCTTAATCACCCTATCCCATGTTTCAATTAACTTTTGCCATGGAACAATCTTTTTAATTTTATTTTGGTCTTTATAATTTACAAACTTGGGTATTTGTTCCATCTTATCTTGACTTGCTTGGTTAATATCTTTGTGTTTTCTGGTTTTGATCATTACTGCTTGCTTTCTAATTTATTGTGTGAGTTGGTTTAATACTTTGAGGCTAGCTTAACTTGCCAAACGTTAATCGTGGGGCACTGTGTTTGGAATGGCTATATTTCGTGCTATGCTTTTTGTTGATGTCAACAGGGGGAAGTCAAGGTGCAAACTTCCAAGGTAAAATCAATCCAGTTCCTGAATCAACTTCTTGTGTACTCTCTCTGTAAGTTTTTTTTTTGCTTTTCTTCTCTATTTTTTTGTTTTGTTCCACTATAGTCTGCATCAGTTCCTGTTTGTGTTTACTCTCATTTGTAAAAAGTTTGCAGGTGTTATCATCACCAAAAAGGGGGAATATTGTTGTTCCTAGGTTTTGGTTGATGACACACATATTGCAAACTTCCTGATTGTGGTTGCTAATGACTTAAGACAGGTAAGTGCCTAAGTTCCTATTAGGATAGGAACTTGAATCAGATGTTGAAGTTCCTGATTTACACTTGGAACAGCTACTGGAGTTCCTGAGCTGGAAGCAGTATCAGTTCTAGTTTTGAAGTCACAAGAGGAGCAACACATTTTACATATCAAGAGTTCTTCATGCCCACAAGAACAATTACAGACTCATAGCCACGAGTTCCTATGTTAGCCAGAGCGGAACTCATCAATGTTCCAGAGCTGGAACGTCTGAAGCTTCTGAGTTGCAAGTTCCAGACAAAGGGAAGACATAAAAGTCTAGGTAGTCTACTGTACTTAGAATTTTATGTAAATATTAATTATGCTAATGGTATATAGGGTACTCAAGGAACTTGTGATTTAATTAGGCCATTTATTTTACTGGAAGCATTTTTTATGGAAAACATTTAATTAAATAAAAATAAGTTTTACATATTTAATATAAAAAAGATTTACGTTTTATTTTATTTAAGCAAAACTTATTTTCCTAAAAATTCTCCTAAGTTTTTGTAGATAAATAAAATCTGTTTTAAAGAAAATCTTTTAGAGTTTGATTGAGTCAAAACCACTAACTGCTTTGTGGTTGAACGTGGGAAGTGGTCTTCCCCTTGTTCCTCAAGTCAAGGGACGTGGAGACCAAAGTGCTGGCAGTTAGCAGTTGAGGTTTTGAAGGGAACTAACCCTAGGGATAAACACTATAAAAGGAAAATCGTTTTTGGTTAAAGACACACAAACATTCTAAGGTTTTTTGCTTTTCTGAAAACGTATTATCAAAGATTTTCTAAAATCAGTTTTTGTCCTAGTTAATTCAAAGTTCCTAAGTTCCTATATATACAAAAGCATTATTAATATCTAGAGAGTTATCTAAACACGAATTGTATTTTGTATTAGAGAGGAGATAGAGTTATCTAAACACGAATTGTATTTTGTATTAGAGAGGATAGAGTTATCCTGTAAAGACTTGGAGTTTAAGTCTGAGAGAAAGTGAAGAAGAGAGAGTTGTAATCTAAGTAGATTATTGTGAGGAACACGAGTTAGAGAGGAACTTGTGTTAGAGAGTTATTATAATCGAGGAATTACTATAATAAAAGAAATTCTCTTCTTGATTAGTGTCAAGAAGTTCTCACAATTGTTATTTTATTCTTTCTTGCTCTCAATTCCTTTATTGTTCCTTGGTTTCCAAAAGAAACTCTATCAAAGTTCGAATTACAATTCACCCCCCCTCTTGTGTGTGTTCCTACTGGAATATCACTTATCCTATTAGGATTAGGAAATCAATCATTAATCGAATCCTACTTGACTTAGGATATGTGTGGAAGCACAAATACACACACACGAGCATGGCCCGCATGCGCGCAGGCCATGCCCGCGCACAACCCTTGCAGGCGCTCATCCCACGCAAGCCTCGCAGCCCACGCGAGCAGCTATGCTCGCAGCCCATTGCGCGCGTAGCCATGCTGGCAGCCTTGGCCTGCTGGGCCTGGCCTTGCGCTGGGCCTGGCGTGGCCTTGGTTGTCTTGTGTGGCGCGCTGGCTTGTTGGACGCAGGCCTGGCTTCGTGCTAGGCCTTCGTCTAGCAAGTCTCGTCCGATACTAATTCGTACGACGCGCTTCCGATTAATTTCCCGATTCCGGAATTTATTTCCGATACGAATAATATTAAAACATTTTCGATTCCGGAATTAATTTCCGTTTCGAACAAATATTTAATATTTCCGTTTCCGGAATTATTTTCCGATTCCAATATTATTTCCGATTCCGACAATATTTCTGTTTCCTGCATTATTTCAAATTCCGGCAATATTTCCATTTCCGATAATATTTTCCGATACGTACCATGTTTCCGTTTCCGGCAACATCTACGACTTGGACAATATTTATATTTCCGATACGATCCATATTTCCGTTTCCGGTAATATCATTGTTTCCGGTGTATTCATTATTTGCCTTTGACGATCTTAGCTCCCACTGAAACCAAGATCCGTCGATTCCGAATATCCATAGATGGAGTATTTAATGCCATTAAATACTTGATCCGTTTACGTACTATTTGTGTGACCCTACGGGTTCAGTCAAGAGTAATCTGTGGATTAATATCATTAATTCCACTTGAACTGAAGCGGCCTGTAGCTAGGCATACAGTTCACTTGATCTCATTGAATTATTAACTTGTAAATTAATACTTAACCGCATTTATTAGACTTACCATTAAATGCATACTTGGACCAAGGGCATTATTTCCTTCAGTCTCCCATTTGTCCTTAGGGACAAGTGTGCATTTCCTAATTCCTTTGTCGCTCGATGCTTTCTCTTGAACATAAGGTAAGAGTTGTCATCCTTATTATGTCCAGAGATGTTTCTCGGTTTCAGAGTTCAACTGATCAAATAAACAGATAATCATAGCCTATGATTCATCTGAGCACGGCCATGCATTTTACAGTTTCTAGCTCTCCGAGTGGCCTTGTACAACTTTTCAGCATCTCATCCCGATTTATGGGAGGACAATCCCAATCTTGTGATTAGACTTCGTTTAATAGGTGATTACCTGAGCGTTGCCTTTATAGCCTCCTTTTACGGTGCAACGGTTGACAACGTCAAAGTAAGCAGTTCTCAAACAAGTAATCTCAAATCACTCAGGTATTGAGGATTAGTGTCTAATAATTTTAATGAAATTTACTTATGACAGATTTTCATCTCTTACAGTAAAGTTTCATAGGTCTGTCCGATACTAGTCTTCCCAAAGTAAGTATCTATGCAAATGATTACGACATTTCCATGTCCACATAGTTCAAGAAACAGAACTACTAGTCATCTTGCATTCTAGTCGTCTAACGTTTTCTATGCGTCCATCTTTATAGAAAACTCCGACCAGGGACCATTTTCAACTTTTGACATTCAAGTTCACTTGATAGACATTTCTTAGTCACATGACTGGTCCTGACAGTCTATCTTGAATATATCGTCAAATTGAAGGGACTCATCATTTAATACTAAACCAAGATTAAATGGAATATGAAAATACATTTCATATATGATAAATGTTCAACCCCAATGTTTTACAACCATGGGCCTCAAACCCATCTTTAAAACAGTTCATGGAATTCAAAGCTATGCTTGATTTCCAGTACTACAACGTGAGTGTTGCTTCTCACTTGTTGCATAGGGTTAGTTATCATGCTTTGCCAATCTTAATCTCCTTTTCATAGAATGTTCTTCGAGATATGATGATAAGATCTTTTGAGTATGTCTATTTTGTGATCTAGTCGTTCTTGCTACATTAGTGGTTCTACGCATTTTGCAATGAAGAACCATTAAGTCAACAGACATGTGACCTACCCAAGTTCAGTGAAGAACTCTTTAACATAAACAACCCTATTTTATTGCTTCTTAGGCAATAAGTAATTTTTTTAACTTCAAATGTACAGGTTGCTAGTGATGCTTTGGTTGGATTTACTTATCCAAGCAGTTCACAGATATGTGGAAAACTTTCCAGCTGTATCTTAGAACATAGAAATTAATATTTAATTTCCCACGCAACAACTCATGGTCTCTAATCCATGTTGCCATTTCAAAAGACGATGCTCTAAAGCTCGTCCTTGCCAATGGTTAACTCCAAAGGAATCTTGCTTGATCCTTTGCCAGTGTTTATGCGTGTAGCATCAATATTTAGCATATCTTTATTTCCTTGAATCAAGAACTACTCTTATGTACCTTTTCAAGTACCATAAGTTTTTCGTGATCTCAATCTAGTTGATCTTTACTTAGATCAATAGAGATTGGTATATGTTCGTCATGCCTAAAGTCATACGATACGTTTTTGGCGATCCTCATATTATACATGATAAATTCTTTTGCAGAATAATTCCCAATTGAATTCTATTCATGTAACTTTAGCTCATCTAGTTTCAGTAGGTACTAAATCCAGCTAAATTCTTTGACATATAATATAGGTGAAGAATCTCATCTAGATCCTTTGATGTTTTAACTTAGTAAATGCTTATACATAGTTCAAACATCCTTTACTTAGATTTATTCATATGGGTCGAATGTCTCCAATGGAGTCTTTCGTTTTTGATTTAGTAAATGCCATTACTTAATCCAAAACAATATTATAAGATCTTTGTAAATAGATCTTAATACCCAGTATGTACTGAGTTTCGCCATGGTCTGTAACACCCCCAAATTTCTCTCTTTTTAAAACCAACATTTATTTGAATAAAACCAACATGGAGATAAACTTAGGAGTATTACTGCCACGTGATTACGTTAAAGGCTAATGCAGCGGAATAACTCAAATACTTTTCTTTATTAAATAATAATAGTCGAAATAATAATAGTGTATATTCGATAAACCCTTGAAATTTAAATACTAAAGTCTGAACTCACAAATGAAACCAACTTAGAAAAAATAAATCCTAACTAGTGAACTCTCCATTAATCCCGTATGCAAGCATGTCACATCATCACATCAAGTTCCTGAAAACTGCTCACCAAAAGGTGAACAGGGCCAAGCTAAAACAAATAGGAAATACGGGTTAGCAAAAGCTAAGTACGAATATATGCAAGACATATAGTTGAACATACTTTCACAAACCATTTAATTCAAACTTGCTTAATTGAAATCATAGAAGATTCATTTTCCCAAATTAGAAAATTTCCATAAATAGTAACTTTTCATAAATAGTAATTTTTCAAAAGCATAAACATTTCAAGGATTAAGATTTCCAAAATAGAAACTTTCCAAAAGTAGAAACATTCCACGAAAAGAAATATTCCCAATATATAAACTTTCCAAATATAATAATATTCCAAAAGTAGAAACTTTCCAAAAATAGATTCCAATTAGAATATGAAAATCAAACACCTCTTCTTATCTCCTGTTCCTTCCTAAATGTGCACACCCTCAAGCTAGTATTCCATCACAAATCTATACATTGAGGTACTAACCAAATAATAGTCAACAAGTGACCCTCGACTTACACAACAAGTGATGCGTATGAACATAAAAGTTCCATGAAATCCATTCCACCTTGAGACTTTATAAAAGTACAATAATTTCATGAAAGACCATCCAGTTCCAACCATATGATAAACCAACAATCCTCCTTTTATTTAATCAAATTTATTTTTAAAGAAAACAACGTATTTTGAAATAAAGATTTATAACTCATCAAAACCAAACAAACTATTTCAAACACCACTTGAACAAATCCATCATCATATTAAAATCAAGAAAAATATTTAACCTTTCAAAAAGCCTCAAACAATTTTCACAAATCAAGAAACAATTCAAAATCACTAATTCACAATTTTCAATTTGAAAACATTAATAATTTGAAGTTAATAATCAAACCATATATAGATTTCATTCATATAATAATCTAGCCACATACACGTACCTTGATTAAATAACACCTCACATAAAGATTAGTTTGATCATGCTAAGGATCACTCACGAGTTCCTAACAATTAATAAATAAAACCTTAATTAATTCATGTTTAAACAATAAAAATAAATCTAATGGACTTAAATTTAATTTATGAGTTATGAATGCATAATAACAGTATTATAAATCAAAATTTCGAACTCATGGTTTAAAAATACACTTTTAAAAATTACGACATTAATTTAGATGAGTTTAAATAGTAAAAACTGACGGTAAAAGAGAAGGCTTTGAAAACAATTGGGGTGTGGAAGTACGACACCAAGAGGTAGACGTCAGCGGCAAGGAGTGCACGATGGGGTTGTCGTGGTGGTAATATAAGGGTTTTAGGTAAGAAATTTAGCGCCAAAGAGGGAGAAGAAGTTTAAGAGCGGGCTTGGGAAAGCTCTCAACTTTTGGTGTGAGGAATGATGAATGAAGTAGGGGGTATTTATAGGTGTAGGATTAGGGTTAGGGTTAGAATGGAACCCTAAAAGGTATAGCCGTGGTTGGTGTTCAAGCTATGATAGGATTCTGAATCTAGTCATGATTTTGGTGATATTCGGTTTAGAGTAAAATTGTTTAAAATAGAAATACAAAAGATAAAATTACGAAATTTTAAACAGAGGCTTGAATAATTAATTAAGATTTATCCTGAAATTTTCAGAATTTATCTCAAATATTTCGGATTTTTAGGAAATTTTGAATTGGTAAAAATCTTTAAATCCAATTTTAAATAGAATTATCTTATTTTTCCAAAATAAATCCGAAATATATTATCATAAATATCTTATCATATAAGACTGATTTTATAAAATACTAAACATAATTTTCGGATATATAAAATAATTTTAAGTTGATTAAAACTCTTTTTCTCCAAAATTGATTCCTAATAGAATTAGGAATTAATAAAATCCGAACAAAATAATCTAAATTCCGTTTTGAAAATAATATTCCCTCTAAGAAATTTGAATATTTTCCCTCCAAAATATTTGAATATTAAATATATAAAAAAAATGCATAAAATGATTAATAAAATGCCTAAAAATATGGGGTATTACAGTCTACCCCCCTTAAAAGAAGTTTCGTCCCGAAACTTAGGACAAAATACCACACTAATATTCCGAAAACGGAAATATCTCAAATTTATCGATTCTTTTAGAAAGAAGAAGATGCTAATGCACATGCATAAAATAGAGCAAATTTGCTAAAACTTTACAAAATCACGCTAAAAATGGGTAAAAGCGCGAAACTCTATCGCATTCTACCCCCCTTAAAAACAAAGTTACGACCCCGTAACTCGCCTATTAAATTTTTGAAAACTAAAACTCTTGGAATGAATGAATGAAGTAGGGGGTATTTATAGGTGTAGGATTAGGGTTAGGGTTAGAATGGAACCCTAAAAGGTATAGCCGTGGTTGGTGTTCAAGCTATGATAGGATTCTGAATCTAGTCATGATTTTGGTGATATTCGGTTTAGAGTAAAATTGTTTAAAATAGATATACAAAAGATAAAATTACGAAATTTTAAACAGAGGCTTGAATAATTAATTAAGATTTATCTTGAAATGTTCAGAATTTATCTCAAATATTTCGGATTTTTAGGAAATTTTGAATTGGTAAAACTCTTTAAATCCAATTTTAAATAGAATTATCTTATTTTTCCAAAATAAATCCAAAATATATTATCATAAATATCTTATCATATAAGACTGATTTTATAAAATACTAAACATAATTTTTGGATTTATAAAATAATTTTAAGTTGATTAAAACTATTTTTCTCCAAAATTGATTCCTAATAGAATTAGGAATTAATAAAATCCGAACAAAATTATTTAAATTCCGTTTTGAAAATAATATTCCCTCTAAGAAATTTGAATATTTTCCCTCCAAAATATTTGAATATTAAATATATAAAAAAAATGCATAAAATGATTAATAAAATGCCTAAAAATATGGGGTATTACATGGTCCATCATTGATGAATAATTTCAAATCTAAGTCATTAGCATTTGAATGTTATTTCACAATAGAGAGATATGTGTGAGATACACATAGGACCAATTAAGTTTTACGTACTCCCACTAAACTTCTTATATATCTATAAGAATCATGTACATTTTATGAAACTAAAATGCTTATTAGCTTCACTAAAATACAATTCTGATTCCCAATTGCTTACTTAAATATGTACTTAGATTTCATAAGCTAGCTTTCCTTTTCAAGCATTTATTTGGATCCATAAATCCTATGACATGCCATGTACATAGTTTCTTCCAACATTTGATTGAGGAAGAAGTTTTGTCATCCAATTGCCATATGTACCAATATGCAATCATTGCTTGAATTATAGACTTGAGCATTACGATTATGCATGAGGTTTCAACACAATCCACGCCGTGAATTTTCTTGTAACCTTTAGCAACTAATCTAGCTTTGTGTGTGAACACAATTCCATGTTTGATGGTTTTTATCCCTAAAACCAATTTGCAACCAATTGGTGTAAACCATTCTTGCAAATCAACAAAATTTTAATTTTGTCATCAAAATATTGGTTATGTTTTATGGCCTTTAACCATCTAAAACATTTGAGTCTATATATGGCCTTTAACCATTTTAGGGAATCTAGGTTTCGTCATAGCTTTCTTACAAGTTCACAAACTCATTAATCTACATGATAATAGTTTGACTGTAAGTTGTAGGTTTCTTCACTATCTAATAGAAGAATCTCATAGTTTCAGTGACTTGAACTCTATGCCTACTTGGGTATAGAACATCAAATAATTAGAATATCAACAGACACTTTGAAAGCCCTTTGAATAAACTGTTCTCCTTGAATCACTTTGTAAAGTCTTCTAAGAGATGTCTATTCTTTGAAACCACTTCTAAAGTCCTTAAAGAATAAGTGTTCGGATTTTCTGAAGAACTTTTAAAAAACCTCCGGAATGTCCGTCTATGTTTGTTGTTTGCCTCGAAGACTTTCGAGGTCTATTTTCTCCCACTTGTCATTTTGGAAACGAATCTCCAAAAGGACATTATTTCGAGCAAACAAACATTATGATCTCAAAAATTGGTGGTAGAAACAATACCCTTGCGTCTCATTTGAATAAATCACAATGAAACATATATCTATACTTGGGCCTTAGTTTGTCAAATAACAAACACTAAGCTCCCACTGAGTTTAGAAACTCTTTAGATATATATTCTTGAAAAGATATTCTGAAATTACTTTTTAATAGCTTTGACGAATTTGGTTTAGTTTGGTGGTAGTTGAGCATTTTGTTTGGAAATTATAGGAAAAGCCTTTATGATTCATCATTTATCGAATCAAGTACTAATTGACTTCCATCATTCCAACGTAGATATTTCCATATCTTATGGAGCTAGATCGTGAAATTACAACACACGATCATTGATGATCATTCTTGGTATAAGTAATCATCAACATGATCTAACCTAGATCTTTATGATTTCTTGCCAAGTGGATTTTATACTTCTGAATCTTTGAACTAGCCAAACAGATTCAAACTTATATCACATTTGAGTAAATAAACCTATATCCACTCAAGTCCATGTGAAATAATAAAGTCATAAAATCTTTCTTTAGCTTTGAACTCTATTGTCTAGGCGTTCTAACAATAGTTCATATCTTTTGTTACTTTCAACAAGTAAGACTAGCTTGTCTTGAATTGATTTAGAAATCAACCAACTTTCAAAATTCCATTAAAATAGAGCTTTTGAATGTTAACTTGTTGACATGGTCTAAGCAACAATGCCAAAGATTAGTTGAACTCAAATCAAGAGATTGATTTGAACCTAGTAAAGTTCTTATTGTTAAAGAGTTGTTTATTTTAATCAAGCATATTGACTCGACCCGTAAATGACCATTTTGAAGGAAATAATGCCCTTGGTCCAAGTATGCATTTAATATTAAGTCTAATAAATGCGGTTCGGTATTACCTAACAAGTTAATAATTCAGTGAGATCAAGTGAGCTGAATGCCTAGCTAGAGGCCTCTTTAGTTCAAGTGGAATTAATGATATTAATCCACAGCTTACTCTTGACTGAACCCGTAGGGTCACACAAATAGTACGTAAACGGATCAAGTATTTAATGGCATTAAATACTCCATCTATGGATATTCGGAATCGACGGATCTTGGTTTCAGTGGGAGCTGAGATCGTCAAAGGCAAGTAAATGAATACTCCGGAAACGATGATATTGTCGGAAACGGAAATATGGATCGTATCGGAAATATACATATTATCCAAGTCGTAGATGTTGCCGAAAACGGAAACATGGTACGTATCGGAAAATATTATCGGAAATGGAAATATTACCGGAATCGGAAATATTTCCGGAAACGGAAATATTGTCGGAATCGGAAATATTATCGGAATCGGAAAATAATTCCGGAAACGGAAATACTAAATATTTGTTCGAAACGGAAATTTATCGGAAATGTTAAATATTGTTCGTATCGGAAATGAATTCCAGAATCGGGAATTTAATCGGAAGCGTATCGTACGAATTAGCATCGGACGAGGCTTGCTAGACGAAGGCCCAGCACGAAGCCAGGTCGTCGCCCAGCAAGCCACACGCATCCAACAACACGCCAAGGCCTCGACCAGGCCCAGCGCAAGGCCAGGCCAGGCCCAGCCAAGGCTTGGCGCGCGCGCTCAGCGATGGGCTGCGAGCAGTGGGCCTCAGCGCTGTGCGCTCAGCGTGGGCCGCAAGGCTTGCGCATGGGCGTACGGTGCTCGTGCGCTACGTGTGTGTCTGCTATACGAATCCTAAAGCTATCGGAATTCGTGCATAGATTAAATCCTAATCCTAAAAGATTAAATTAATTATTTAGAGTTCTAAAAGGCTTCTAATTAATTAGTTAGTATTCTAACCGGATTCGAAATCCTTTCCAAGGTTCTATAAATATATGCCTAGGGTCATAAATTTATATACGGGTTTTTTTAACAAGTATTCATACAATAAAACAGTGAATTTTGAGCAGAAAAAGCTGTCACATTCTTGCCCATAATTAGCCAAAAATTATAGTACCTTAAGGGCGATTCTAGTTGGTCAATCTTAAGGCGGATCCGGACGTGCTGTGGACTATCTACGGAGGGACGACACTTGGAGTCCTAAAGACTTGTTCTTGTTCGGTTCGGGCGCAGCAAGGGAGGGCACGCTACAAAGTGTATGCACCTAAATTATGCTAACTGATTATGTGTAAATAATATGTTTCCTGGCATTAAGGTTTTCCGCATGATTTATGTTTTGTCATATGTATCATAACCTAACACATTTCATCCAAATAAACAAACAAACATTGTTTTTGTTTTTCTTGAATGTGAGTCTTTCTGTGTTTGAAGAAGAAATTTAGGTATGCTGATTATGGAACAAAATAGCCATTAAGTTCCAGCCTTGAAAGGACTTAAAACAAACTAGATGACCCTACAACTAATGTAGAAAAGCCATGCTTCATTTCCCACTTGTAGGTCATTAGTGTAGCCTAGCTTCCATCATTTGAGTTATTACCGAAGTAAGAACCTCAAGCGGTATATGATACCAAGGAAGTTTGATTGCTAGGTTACTTTTCTTTAAACATAAACTTATAGGTAGAAACGGAATCGTAAATTCCTTTTATTTGTTCCTTGTTTTCCTATTTCTTGTACCCTTTCTTATAGTTTTAAGAATTAAATTCTTTGACTTTTATACTTTGTTTAGACATGTCCAATGTCACTCCAACAAAGTTCTTACCATTTTATTTATGTTGAAAATTCTGTTTCAACTAGATGATCTTACCAGAAGCTTCTAAAGTTCTCTAAGCATCGATCTATTCGAATGTCTAGGGACTAGACTCATTCGAGAATTAAATGGATAAAAGATATTAGGTTGTTAACCATTGGTAAAGATGAGCCTTTTAAACTCAATGCTTTATGGTCTCAAAACTACATTGTATTTTGAATTCACAAGCACCAATCGGTTTTCCATTCAACTTTGATACTCGAAAACAACCATAAAAGTCGCTAAAAGAAACGTACATTTTAAATTGCTCACTTTCTCTCATTTCCGTGAATCGTTCTTGGATTCACTACCAATCGAGGAAATTTACTGTTACCTTTCTAAAAGGATTTACTGCACTGCAAGATATTTAATTATAAACAATAATTAAAACATACATTGAAGCATGCAAAGTCTAAACATTTATCATGAGTAATAACTTGAAAATTAAAGCAATCATGCTATTTGAACAAATTATTGGCATTTTATTCGAATTTATTGTTCCGGCTGTAAACACCTACTTTTGTCCCCATTCCCGCAAGGGAAAGGTTTGATGATGAAAACGTAAATCTCCACTTGACAACGCATCTCCTATAAAATAAACGAATCTCGATTCCCCATTTCATTTCACCCGAAACCTGCTATTTATGGAAACCTGCTAAAAATAGTAACTGCCGTAAAAGGTAGCTTCTAAAAGTGGCAAATCATAACAGATAGAAACCTGTCAGAATTAGGTGTTGCATTCCAACGTAAATCCTAAATGAGATAGAAAACTGCGAGAATCCTATTCCTAATATGATTCGGAAATAAGAGTTACGTATTAATTGAAATCCTAACGAGCCTAGAGTTCGTAACGGGCCCGGATGCATTCCGTCACAAAATTGATACGCGCTAAAAGACTCGAATTAATCTCAAACTCTACGGATTTCAGGAATCCGAATCTGACTAAAGAAAACAGCCCAGACCCTATTTTCAACGCCTGGCTCTAGGCGCCGAAATCTTCGGCGCCCTGGCCTGGGCGCTGAAAATACCTGGGTACGTGTTTTTTCCTAATTCTTTGTGGATTAGAACTCTGCAATTCTATCTTTCCACGAACTCTTCCCTATAAATAGGCCCCTAAATTCGACGAGAAAGACACACAACAACAACACACAATTATATTCTGAGTATTGACTCCAACCCTTAGCCTAAGCCTCTCGCTGCGAAACTGTTCACGCGTTCTGTCGCAATCGATCCATAAATCGAACAGAACGTATCCTGTCCTATAATTGAGATTCGTTAAATAAAAAGGAGAAATAGCAAAGTCAAAGTGGTTAGTTTTCTGAGAACCGTGACGCACCTCTCAAGGGTGCCCCTTTTCGATGATTTAACTGCTTTCCTCGCCCTTTTTATGAGCTGTTAAACTAACCTAATCTGATTGTTCTATCACGCCTAACAAATATATTATTTTTGGGAAATCGGATTATCATGCTAGGCCCCTTAATGCTATTTAAATCAGATAATCACGATCGAATTAGTATTATATGTTGCATATTGCTAAAATCAACTCAGATTAGTTTAATAGTTAACGCATGTCCCTTCAATTATTTATGCTGAGCTAGTAAGGATATCCTACCTCTGGAGTTATCGACGAGCAAAGTACTCCTCTCGGTAGTTACAGTCCCCCGAACCCTCAATCTCTACCTTGCGGGTGTATATTGAGAGATCCCCACACCAGGGATCACAAGGGAACCTACGACCGTCTTGGTCAAACATAATTGCACTTTCTTTATGTCACGATAACCGGGTTTTGTCAGTTTTTCTCATTGTCGTTAAAAACTGAATGGCGACTCCTATATTACTAGTCAATTGGGTGTATACTCACAGGAAATCCAATTACACTTGATTGAATAAAAAGAATCGTCACACCCACGAGGGACGAGGTCACGCATTAGCCTCGCGCTTTTTCGACCCCCTCACAGTGGCGACTCCACTGGGGATAGTGAAGGAAATACTCGTGCTTGTAGGTAATCAAAATAGCCGAATGGTGAAACGATCCTACCCCGCGTTTATTTCCCCATCAAGTTGGGACGACCTGAAAATCAGCATATTAATGTGAACGGGCAGAACCGCATAACGAATCTCGGCTCCCTCGGGAGTTGGGACTAAGGATACCTTTTTTCGCCAATAGGGGGGTGCATACGCCGCGCATATTGCCCACTCGGTACTTGTGCAGGTAGTACACCTATCCCGAACCCAATCGCTCGCTCATTAGGTCCCTCTCGCCTGCATGCCCCCTTGGCTTGCACTTGCGGGTTGGCCTCTTGGGCGAAATTCGTATGTTGAAGACACTACCTCGACCGGGGCATGTGTTGGATCTACGATAGAAGCGGTACCAAGCCAGGCGCAAATACTACCCATAGAAGCCTATCATAAACTACGTGACATATTTAATTTTCAAATCCATGTTTGTAATGTAGTTATGTGTAGCGAACTATGTGACTATTTTATGATTGTGCGTACGAATAATGCTAGACAAATAATGCTAGAAAACCAACGACCTTAAAAATTGCCCAAACATTCATGAACCAATTGGCCAAAGAGTTATACCAAAATACGTGTTCCACAAACCCGAACGATCGCCACAAAAATAAGCGACGCTTGGGATGGCCTGTAACGAACCCCACAAACGCTATACAACGCGTAAAGGACGTTATAAGGCAAGCACGCAAAATTAAAGTCGCAAAAACAAAAATATACGCAAACAGAAAACGAGAACCAGCCAGGGACGCATTTTCAACGCCCCTGGCTGGGCGCCAAAATTTGTCACGCCCACTGCTGGGCGCTGAAGTTGTTGCCTGGCCTTTTGGTCAGACACAGCAGCCTCGGTGCCCGCGAATGAAAAAATATACGTAGCAAAAAAAAACTTTTCGTGAAAATTGCTGCAAGGGCGTATGAAAAGGCACTCGATTCTAAAAAGCGACTAAAAAATTAAAAATAAATAACTCTTTGTGTCGTTGTTAGGCCTCCTACGACGACAATGCTCGGCACCAAAACCGAGCATGCTAATTAAACAACCTTGAATGTCACATGGGCGAAGTATTCAAAAAAATAATGTTCGAATAAAGTCTTCAAGAAAAAAATAAATGTTCAAATAAAAAAAAAAAATCCGAGTCTAGACTAGGCTATGCCAAAGTACAATCCAAATCCTAAGTCTTAGTTGTCTTATCCATAGAATCGGTCCTAATGCTTGGTGTCGTTCTGCAAGTTAAAAGGTTAAACCATATTGAGTCTCCCTTCCTGACATTTAAATCAATAGGCACCCATATGTAATTGCCATCCCTTGCTAAGAGTCTACGGCCTCAATACTCTCTCTCACCAATAAAAGAATATATTATAGTATTTTCAAAATGGAAACAGTCACATTCTGAAAATCATTCCTCCATAGTCGCACAACCCCCAAAGTGAACCTAAGGTGTCAATACCATTGGCAAGAAAAAAATTTAATGGCCTCAAGGCTTATGATCACATTGGGTCACGACTATCATAGTCCTCTCGAGTCACTCGCTCCTTGAAATACTACTAAGTACGGACTAAAAGATTTTCCATGAATGCAACATGACCAACCATGAAAATACCCAAATCGGCATACCATAAGGCTACCATTGGGGTAAAGCAATACACACTAAGAGGGAAGCCGCACTAATGATTCTAGTCTTGCAAAAATAAAAAATTCGATCTCCCCAACTAACTACCTTGCCAACATTAAGCAAAATGGCGCATGACAAATGAACACCCGAGGGTTAAAATCTAAAGTGTCAACCAACAAAGTTATGGTCCAATTAGCTTAAGTCTGAGAGTTGCTTGGTCAAGTATTATAGGCTTACGCCACGTCATTATTTTGAGTCTAGGCCACCTCCTTATATTCATACACAGGTTATAATCAGAAAGATTAATGAAAGTTCGAGTCTAAATCACAACTTCCAATTAAATCCCAGAAACTGGAGTCTGAAAAGAAACAAAAAAAAATTATTTTCGATGTAATTCTTTCGTTAAATTTCAATAAGGTAAAAATAACATTTTGAATCTACGCTATTTACACATTTTAAAAAAAAAGAAAACGACTAAATACGCTTGCAAAGTAAGATGATTTAAAGTTAAAGGTCCACTATAGGCCTACCAAACGTGGCTCACTCAGTCTCGCCTCGTGACTCAAAGACCACAACCATCTACCTTTTAGCCCAAACAAAAAAATTGATTGAAGGATTTATGTTGGGGAGAAATCCCAAGCAAAAAGGAAAAAAGAGAAAGAGAAAAGGGAGAGCGAAAAGAGCCATGAAATACTTAGCCCGTACCTCCCAAAGTGCGAAATCTACCCAAGTAAATGAAGGAAAAGAATCGAGTCAACCAATCCAAATCATAAAATTCTACGATGTCTACCCTTTCCAATCCTTATGTTCTTAGACGCCTTGGCTCTGGGGCCCCTGTTCAGCTCATTTAACCCATCCATGTTCTCGTTGCCATAACCCAAGAAACCATTACCTCGACTCTTGTTCTTGAACTTGTTGTCAATCGCAAACCACGCACGGCCATTGACACGTGCGTCATACCCATTATTTCCAAAACCTGCTCTTACATCACCATTAGCATAATGACCATATAACTTGTTTAAACACATCATGTTGATGTACCCTTGAGCCGTCCCCATACTACTCATTGGCCTTGATTGATGCAAACTCGTGACACTAGCTTGAGGCTGCAAATTGTGAGTCCTAGCAGATATAATCCTCATGCTTGACCAATACCTATACAAATTATCCTATCTCATTCAACCTATTTTTCAAACCGTCTTGAGTCACGAGTAAAAAAAAAAAGACAAATGAAAAGTACAAAACAATAATGAATAATAAAAAAAGCAAACTTTGCAAAGCGCGTTTTAAAGTTCGTCTAAAAAGAAAAAGAAGCATTTAGCGCACCAAAAAAGATCCGCCCAGAAAACATTTCCAACGCCCACACCTGGGCGCCGAAAACTTTGACGCCCCAGCCTGGGCGTTGAAACTCTCTGCCTGCCAAGTTTTGTTCAGAAGTGCTCGTCATTTTATCCGCACCTGCACGAAAAAATAACAAACACTTGGAGGGATACAACACGTATTCAGATATACGTACCACCAAAAAATACATGTACTCAAAAAAAATATAAAATAAATTTTTGGCTTACGGCAAGGCAGCAGATTAAAATAATAATAAACTTCACTTATTCTACCGTTTCAAATAATATGTTTCCACCTCAGAACGTACTTGTTTAAAATCGGCATTCTAAGAAACCATTTTCTAGGCTAAGAACTACGCAAGACCTGATTCCCAAATTAAATCTATTTAAGGCGGATACGTAGGCAATCCATGATCCGGTCCGACCAATTTGCAAAAATATTAAAGCCTATAGAATAACAAGAATAAAAACAGAAGTCCCTTATTGAAATTTAATTACTTGCAACCCAAGTCGAAAGAAAAATTTAAGTCAAAGGAAGAATCCAAGTCACCAAGATGCCAAAATTAATGAGCACACATCGAATAATAATAAAGGCATGTACCCTTGCCAGAAGGAGCACTCACACTCCTAGGCACTTAGCCAAGACTCAAAAAGATCGCTTTGCCTCAATTGAATGGGGGCTAGCGCAAGCGTCCATGACCTCTAAAGTACTCGACTTGACCCTCCCAAAAGTGAACTAACTCACTTAAAGACTTTCTTTCACCACTAGACATAGTCGTTCGCTTAAAGACGTTCTTTTACCACTAGACACAGTCATGATCACCAACAAGTAGTAAAGGCAGTAAGCTTGCAAAAAAAGAGAATTGTTCTACGGCATTGCCCCATCGTTCCTTCGAACTCAGGGCACCCGTTCATGGTAATTCAAATGCTTGCGAATCCCCTTTGAAAAAAAAACAACAGACATTGTCAATAGGCCTTGGCACTTAACCAAGGCTCACCCTACTCAGACATATGACACGGGCATCTAAAATCGAAATCTGAAAGCATCATTTAATGGGAAGACATAATAGCAATTGGGGGCTAAAAAAATTGAAATGGAAGAGCTAGGGAAAGAACTAAGTATACCTTGACCTTTTGTACAGACATACGCCAAGAAAATCTAAGTCAATTTGAAAACGGTTTATATTCCCGCAATTCTGGAAAAGATGGCCCTAAAAACCTAAAAACATATGCCAAACTGGCACAAGTGTATCTTGACGCCTGCACCCTGGCCTCCAGCAAATCTTTAGACAGGATTCCAAAAATCGTAACAGTATTTTGGTTCACTCAAGTAATCCTGTGCGAACCCTTCTATAAGTCAACTTACTTTCGGATTTTAAATAATTTCTAAATAATTTTCAAAGACTTCTTCGAACATAATAAAGAGTCGTTGGTTTAATCTAAGTATGCGTTTATCCCGATGTTGCAAGTGAGTCAAAAAGATTTCTAAATATGATTATGGGTAAAGAAAGTCACCTAGATTTTGGTCAAGGCACACTTCAACATGTGATTACCTTGACCATGGCAATGTCGCACCATACGACATTTACAAAAGAAGTGGTAAAATCACTACTCGAACATACCTCGCACTAAACGAGTCTGGTTCAAACTATTCATGATCCGTGTCACCATGAATGCATAAAAACGTATGCAAAGCATTATAGCACCAAGCCAATCCCGTAGCTACAATTGGAGGATTGAGAAAAACACTCTAAAAATGCTCGAAATGACGATTTTATCGCAAATTCTCGACGCTAATGCTATACATACATCATAGGGGCACAATCCTAAGCTTTGATCGTGTAAAACGAACCTTAGAATGGCTACAACCCCTCCCAAATTCTAAGCGCTACTTAGAATATATAAAGTCACCCCACTAACAAGGGTAACTGAAAATCGCGAGTCACCAAAACTCCGATCAAACCACTGCACATAACGCTCGCCCTATAAAGCGCCCGTTACACAGTCTACCTCATTCCAAAGCAAAAGCGAAAGAAAAAATCAAATAAAAAAAAACTGTCAAAATTCTGCCCAGAAATCATTTTCAACGCCCAGAGCTGGGCGTCAATATCTTTAACGCCCCAGCCTGGGCGCTGAATCTTTCTGCTAGCCAAGTTTTTCCCAGATATAAAAATAAGAAAGAAACACCTATTACTCCTCGCATCGAACGAAGTAATAAGCCGTACAAACCCACGCAGAAGGTGCTACACTTGTTCGAACACCTGAACGAGGCGTGATGAAGTACTCCAATGCAAAAAATAATAATGTTATATCCCAACACCTGGAGGAATGTTCTAAGACACGCCGTTAGGCCACACGAGCCTACGTCGCACCATAAAGTTTAACCATCCCACAGTACAAGTCTAAAAAAGGAGAGTAAGGCATACTGCACTAATGCGGGCACGACCAAAGAGTATGTGTAAAAGAGGCAAAGACTACTTATCTCCCAAATTCAAAATGCAAGCCACACGACTTCTACGTTAAGGATTAAAGGTAGCAAAACATTACCTACCACGGAAGGGATAGCTCGCACCTACACGAGCGGAACCCCAAGGCATCTTTCTCAAAAGAACCTACAAAAATCGTACGCCAAAAGGAAACATCCCAATGTGCATACTTGGGGGCTCCAAGCTACGAAACAACCATAGCAAAATAAAAAAAATCTCGAAGAAAATGTTTGGACAAACGAAAGGGCACGATGTTTGAGCCCACTTCATGAATGGGCCTGACCCCTATCAAGCTTCTAAAGCAAACTATTCAAAATCAGTCATTGTTCAAAAAAAATGATTCAAGCAAACTGATTAATGGACCGCACACCACGGCCATTCTATGAACGCTCGTTCGCACATGCATAACATCATTCTAAATATCGAACATTCACGAACGCATTCAAAAGAAAAAAATATATACAAGAGCGATCAAAGCCTTACGCCTCAAGGTATGTTCCTCGGGCCATATAGACTCGCCCAAACTATCGCAATAACTGTACGCCTTAAGAGCAACAGTTCCTTAAAATAATCACCCCAAAGAGACAAGCACCGTAGTCCACCCATCGGCTACGGCTTCTCAAGAAAATCATCACGTCCTAAAAATAAAGAAAAAACAAAAAGATAAGAGAATACATAGAACTTCCAAGGGAAATAAACGAATGAATAAGAGGCCAACTGTGTCATTAAAAGACCAGCCCAAACAACACTTTCAACGCCCCACCTGGGCGTGAATTATTTCAACGCCCAGGCCTGGGCGCCGAAAATGAACCCAGGCTCAAAAAAGGCCCCAACTTCTATTGGGCCCTGTCGTATCTGTTCGACTCGAAAATTGCCAATTTCTTTACTGAAAGTTGCACCTCACGACTTTGTCAAGAGTAGCACACCACTACAAAGATTGCTCGCACTTACGAGCACGATCCCAAACACGATCAAGGACATTACAAATGCGTATCCCCAAGGAACCTCTTCAACAAGAAATGACCGTCAAGCACGAATTCTTGGGGGCTCGAAAGAAAATATAGAGTATACAAAGTTAAAAACAATATTCCCAGACTACGCTATACGAAGTCCCGTGTTTGGATGTCTCAAAAAATAAAAAATAAATCGGTTTACGACCTCAAGACAAAGGTCGCCGTTGATACCTATACATAGTCCCCTAATCAAGGACCCAGGTAGTGGCAAAATTGAGCCGTAAGGACTAACTCAAAACCATAAAGGATGATGACCACAAGACAATGGTCCGTCTAAGCATGTTATCAACCCACATTCAGGTTGCAACTAAATCCGAGCATCCCTCGAAAGAATTCGCTCCTGGAAGAATAAATGAAAAGAAATTCTCAAAAGAAATCACAAGAAAAGAAATGAAATAGGGACTTGCCCACCTCAATCGGGCAAGATCGCGGCACACGAATCCCAAATCGAAAAGACGAATTCAGGTTCGCTCACCTCCAGCGAGCGGGGCGTCCACCCTTAGCGGACAGGGCCCGCCCACCTTCAGCGGGCGGGGTCTGCGTCACCAGCCGCGCAGGTCCTCAGTTTCCGACAAAAATAAAGTCTTCAAATTTAAAATAGGCTCGCCATCTTCAGCCGGCGGGGTCTACGGCGCAAACCACGTAGGTCCTTATTTTCAAAAAAAGCAACATAAATTTCAAAATAGATTCGTCCACTTCTATCGGACGGGGCGTCCACCCTCAGCGGACAAGGTTCGCCATCTTCAGCCGGCGGGGTCTACGTCACAAACCGCGTAGGTCCTTATTTTCAAAACATCAAAACAGATTCGTCCACTTCTATCGGACGGGGCGTCCACCCTCAGCGGACAGGCTCGCCATCTTCAGCTGGCGGGGTCTGCGTCACTAACCGCGCAGGTCCTTAGTCGCTGCAGCGATAACTTTTGCTGGATTTTCCTTCGTTTTACGTCCTATAAAAACAAGGGTGCTGGATTTTCCTTCGTTTTACATCCTATAAAAACAAGGGGGTTTTCTCGTTTAGCTAGCCCTGAAAATGAGAATCTTTAAAAAACGTTTTACCTCGTGATTGGGCTTGGCCAGGCCCAATTACACTTTATAGCTTTGATTTCGAAAACATCTGTAGCTACTCCCAATGACAAAGTGAGGGAGTTTCTACGCACCTTTAGATCCTTCCAATGACAAAGTGAGGAAGTTTCTATACTATCAGTTGACAAATCCCAATGACACGTGAGGGATATGTCGACACTTCAAGTGATGACCCTTAAGTCAAATGTTATCACTCGGGGGCTCGTGAGACCCTCGCAAAACAGGTCACATACACCATGACTTGTGTGATGCACTCCGTCTAATACTTTGACCATCGTCTTACTCCAAGACTCAGTCAAAGTGGGGGCTAACTGTAGACACCTACTTTTGTCCCCATTCCCGCAAGGGAAAGGTTCGATGATGAAAACGTAAATCTCCACTTGACAACGCATCTCCTATAAAATAAACGAATCTCGATTCCCCATTTCCTTTCACCCGAAACCTGCTATTTATGGAAACCTGCTAAAAATAGTAACTACCGTAAAAGGTAGCTTCTAAAAGTGGCAAATCATAAAAGATAGAAACCTGTCAGAATTAGGTGTTGCATTCCAACGTAAATCCTAAATGAGATAGAAAACTGCGAGAATCCTATTCCTAATATGATTCGGAAATAAGAGTTACGTATTAATTGAAATCCTAACGAGCCTAGAGTTCGTAACGGGCCCGGATGCATTCCGTCACAAAATTGATACGCGCTAAAAGACTCGGATTAATCTCAAACTCTACGGATTTCAGGAATCCGAATCTGACTAAAGAAAACAGCCCAGACCCTATTTTCAACGCCTAGCTCTGGGCGCCGAAATCTTTGGCGCCCAGGCCTGGGCGCTGAAAATACCTGGGTACGTGTTTTTTCCTAATTCTTTGTGGATTAGAACTCTGCAATTCTATCTTTCCACGAACTCTTCCCTATAAATAGGCCCCTAAATTCAAAGTGAAAGACACACAACAACAACACACAATTATATTCTAAGTATTGACTCCAACCCTTAGCCTAAGCCTCTCGCTGCGAAAATGTTCACGCGTTCTGTCGCAATCGATCCATAAATCGAACAGAACGTATCATGTCCCATAATTGAGATTCGTTAAATAAAAAGGAGAAATAGCAAAGTCAAAGTGGTTAGTTTTCTGAGAACCATGACGCACCTCTCAAGGGTGCGTCGTAATGTGTCCCTTTTCGATGATTTAACTGCTTTCCTCGCCCTTTTTATGAGTTGTTAAACTAACCTAATCTGATTGTTCTATCACGCCTAACAAATATATTATTTTTGGGAAATCGGATTATCATGCTAGGCCCCTTAATTTTATTTAAATCAGATAATCACGATCGAATTTGTATTATATGTTGCATATTGCTAAAATCAACTCAGATTAGTTTAATAGTTAACGCATGTCCCTTCAATTATTTATGCTGAGCTAGTAAGGATATCCTGCCTCTGGAGTTATCGACGAGCGAAGTACTCCTCTCGGTAGTTACAGTCCCCCGAACCCTCAATCTCTACCTTGCGGGTGTATATTGAGAGATCCCCACACCAGGGATCACAAGGGAACTTACGGCCGTCGTGGTCAAACATAATTGCACTCCCTTTATGTCATGATAACCGGGTTTTGTCAGTTTTTCTCATTGTCGTTAAAAACTGAATGGCGACTCCTATATTACTAGTCAATTGGGTGTATACTCACAGGAAATCCAATTACACTTGATTGAATAAAAAGAATCGTCACACCCACGAGGGACGAGGTCACGCATTAGCCTCGCGCTTTTTCGACCCCCTCACACCGGCAGGTGTGAATAAAATGATTCCAAGACCCTAAAACCATTGAAGAATTAAGCACATTATGTATTTAGACTCAATTCTAAAATATTTTAGGTAAGCAAAAGCCTTTTGCTAATAGTCTAGAAACTACTCTTGGTTAACAGGTACGTCTAAGAATTTATTAGGCAAACCTATCAATTTTTCCACGACATAAAAGGACTCCTTACTTATATCGTTGAGTTTTACGAAAACTAACATGTACTCACAATTATTTTGTGTACCTTACCCCTTTAGGATCAATAAGTAACACCTCGCTGAGCGTAAAACTATTACTAGATTGATGTAAAGGTTATCCAAGCAAGTGTTATTTTGGCATGGCACCTTTTAACTCAATTTTTAAAGTTTGGAACTTAAGGCTCTTACTATGTTGGTTAGATTTTAAGTGAACTAAAATCCTTAATCATGCAACATAATCAAGCCACAATCTCATGCATAATTTAAGACATATTTAAAGCAATAAATAACTTAAAACATGCATAAGATTAAAATGTGATCTAGTATGGCCCGACTTCATCTTGAAGCTTCAACTTCAAAGTCCGTCTTGAAATTGGATTGGAAACTCCGTCTTGAATTTCACCATGGGAGGCGCCATTTTCTTCAAATAGGATAAGCTATAATTAAACTAATTACAACTATTTGATGGTATGCAGACCATATTTAAAAGCAATAAAATTTGGTATTTTAGACCAATATTACATTCAAATTAATGGTACACATACCATATTTTCTATCCTATTTGGGCCATACTAGTCACTTTCATTAACCTGCAAAACAGTACATATACAATATATATCATTCACCCATTCATTATCATGAATGGCACACATAGCTGGTTAGTAAAACACATGTTATGCATCACATAAATATTTGCAGCAATTAATCAAGGGCACCAATAATCTACCAATTATTCAGTCCTTATTAATTCTAATCAAGTTGTTTTAACATTAAAGGATTGTAGAACTAATCAAGAATTTATGACTAAAGGCTCCCACTTAAACCAATAACTTTATATGCTTTACTAATTTTAAACATAAAAAATGTATTTCTAGTCTAACCGGAAACATACAAGTTTAATTAAAATTTAAAGCTCATATAAAATTATAATTGAATCTCCTCTTAATTTATTTTCAGTTGAATTAAACAATTAAATTTAAATTAATTCAAGGTTATAATTTTAGTAAAATAATTGGTATAAATTAAAATTTATAATAATTATAATAATCAAAATTAAAATCCAAGAAAACAATTTAAATTATTAATTTTAAAGTTAATTAAAATCATTTCCAAACTGAAAATCTAAAATTAAAATCAAAACGTATCAATCGTAGCAAGACGAGGCACTTGGGCTTGCGCCCAGGCCCCCATCGAGCCACGAGGCTGCTGCGCCCCGCACGACTGATCGTTGCACAAGGCACGAGCAGCAGCGCCACACGCACACGCAGCCATCGCAGGCCACGCTGCGCGCAACCACATTGCTCGTCGCGTTTGCTTGCACGCTGGGCGAGCCAGCGCGCGATGTGGCGTAACCCCATCACTGCCCACACGCGTCTCGCTTGCTCGTTTATACCTTGCCCCATCGCCCTCGCCCATCGCACATCACACACGCCCAGGCGCTGGGCCTTGCGCGCGCCTTGCTTGTCGCTCGCTGCATTCGTACCGCACGGGCGACGAGCTTCCTTGCTCGTCGTCGCGTGCCCGCACTATACAACACCCCTTAAGGGTAACACGTAGCGTCCATTGCTTTGTGCGTGCAACATTTATGAGCGTTTTTCATTAAAATTTAAAATTTTTAATTCAAAATTAATGACAAATTAATAAATCATATTAATTTCATAATTTTAGGGCAAAAAATCGAAAATTTATTAATCAATTAATTTCCGATTATCATGGATTCAAATCTAAGTCATAAAAATTAAAAATTTATCATAAATTAACAATTTTTATGGTGGTTTTTAATCATGGATACCTAATTAAATCGTCAATTAATTATGAAAATCAAATCAAATTCTAAATTATTCGAATTTCAACAAATTAATTACAATTACAAATTAGGTTGTATAATTAACAAGCTTAGGCATTCAAATTGTTAAACATATACAGTAGGTCAATCAAAAATTCAAGATTTAACAACAAGAATCGCAAATATTCAATTTAACATCTTAAAATTAGAAACTTTTGCGTTCGAAAAACTAAAACCTCCGAAAAATCATATTTAGGCTTCGAATTTGGAAATTCTGGGTTCGGCCGAAAAATTGTTATTTTTTCAAAATTTTAGAATGCCTTTTACATGCGGAATTGACACAAAAATCACTCGATTTCGTTGAGTAACGAAGAAACTGCCGAAAACTGCGTACATATAATTAAATAAACGCAATTTGCAATTAATTAACAATTACGAAAATTAATCACCCCTTCTAATTCTGTGCAAATTTGTAAAATTTAACCATGTTAAGCAATAATTGATTATGCAATTAATTAGAGGCTCGTGATACCACTGTTAGGTTATGATACATATGAACAACATAAATCATGCGGAAAAACCTATATGCCAGGATTCAAATTAATTGCACATAACCAAATAATTAGTCTAGAATGCATACACTTTGTAGCGTGCCCTCCTTAGCTGCGCCCGAACCGAACAAGAACAAGTCTTTAGGACTCCAAGTGTCGTCCCTCCGTAGATAGTCCACAACACGTCCGGATCCGCCTTAAGATTGACCAACTAGAATCGCCCTTAAGGTACTAGTAATATTCGGCTAATATGGGGCAAGTGTTTGGCTGAATTTTTGCTTAAATTCTTACCTTTTGAATACTTGAAACTCGTGTATAAATTGTGAACTAGGATCACGTATTTATAGGGGTATGGAAAACAAATTGGAATCCTATTAGAATTCTAATTAGTTAATTATAATTTAATTAAAACTCTATTTAACTAACTTATCCTATTAGGATTAGGAAATCAATCATTAATCGAATCCTACTTGACTTAGGATTTGTGTGGAAGCACAAACACACACACACACACGAGCATGGCCCGCATGCGCGCAGGCCATGCCCGCGCACAGCCCTTGCAGGCGCTCAGCCCATGCAAGCCTTGTGGCCCACACAAGCCTCGCAGCCCACGCGAGCAGCTATGCTAGCAGCCCATTGCGCGCGTAGCCATGCTGGCAGCCTTGGCCTGCTGGGCCTGGCCTTGCGCTGGGCCTGGCCTTGCGCTGGGCCTGGCGTAGCCTTGGTTGTCTTGTGTGGCGCGCTGGCTTGCTGGACGCGGGCCTGGCTTCGTGTTGGGCCTTCGTCTAGCAAGTCTCGTCCGATGCTAATTCGTACGACGCGCTTTTCGATTAAATTCCCGATTCCGGAATTCATTTCCGATACGAACAATATTTAACATTTCCGATTCCGGAATTAATTTCCGTTTCGAACAAATATTTAATATTTCCGTTTCCGGAATTATTTTCCGATTCCAATAATATTTCCGATTCCGACAATATTTCCGTTTCCGACAATATTTCAGATTCCGGCAACATTTACATTTCCGATAATATTTTCCGATACGTATCATGTTTCCGTTTCCGGCAACATCTATGACTTGGACAATATTTATATTTTCGATACGATCCATATTTCCGTTTCAGGTAATATCATCGTTTCCGGTGTATTCATTATTTGCCTTTGACGATCTTAGCTCCCACTGAAACCAAGATCCGTCGATTCCGAATATCCATAGATGGAGTATTTAATGCCATTAAATACTTGATCCATTTACGTACTATTTGTGTGACCCTACGGGTTCAGTCAAGAGTAAGCTGTGGATTAATATCATTAATTCCACTTGAACTGAAGCGGCCTCTAGCTAGGCATACAGTTCACTTGATCTCACTGAATTATTAACTTGTTAATTAATACTGAACCGCATTTATTAGACTTACCATTAAATGCATACTTGGACCAAGGGCATTATTTCCTTCAGGACTATCAAGTTACAACCTTAGATGATTTTCCAAAGCAATGCACATTTCATGGAGGTTTTCAGAGACTTTTGTGTTTGGAAGGGGTTTATTGTGAGTGTAGAGAAGGCTAATACAATCAGATTCACTGCAGTGTGTCTGGTTGAGTCATGCAATTGGAGGATTCATGCTTGTGTGATGTTGGATGGGGTCAGTTGGGCCATTAAAACTCTAGTCATTGAGCACAAGTCATGCGGGAGGCTTGAGGAGAATCCCATTATTACATCTCAGTGGCTATGCAGCAAACTATTACCTGATATTGAAGCGAATCCAGAGATCCCGATTAAGACAATTCAGATAAAAGCATTGGAGACTTATAGGATAGAGGTGAAGAAACGGTTGATGTACAAGGTCTGAAGCCTCGGGAGGCAGCAAATTTATGGTGGGTTTGATGAATCATATGCCCTTTTACCATCCTATGCAGAAATGATCAAGTCTACCAATCCCGGGAGCTATGCCTTGGGCACTTGGACTGCAGATTCTGGTAATGTGACACCCCGTTTCAAGGCTTGTTTTTTCTCCTTCGCTGCACAAGTTAAGGGTTTCTTAGGAGGTTGTAGGCCTATCATAGGCATTGATGGTGCGCATTTGAGTGGATACTATAAGGGGATTCTTCTCACTGCAGTAGCTATTAATGGAAATAATGAGATTTTCCCATTTGCGTATAGCATTGTGAGTACGGAGAGTATGGATACATTGTCCTATTTCTTCAGAAGTTTGAGGGCTTTATTTGTTCAACATGGATGCCAAAGGGATGATTGGGCCTTTATTAGTGATAGAATGAGGGTAATTACTCCTCCCTTTTCTGTTTGTTTTTTTTTTTTTTGCATTTTCCCCCATTTTTTGTAGCTTTCTGGTTTATTGGTTCAATTCCCTGCTCACTGAAATACAATTGTGTTATGTAGGGTGTTGAAGTTGCTCTTTATGAAGCTTTCCCAAGAGCAGTCAGGAGGGTCTGTGCTCAGCATCTATATGTGAACTGCAGACAAGTTGGATACAGTGGCACATCATTCCATGACTTGTTCTGGGTTGCTGTTGATGCATACAATCCGTATGTATACAACAAAGTCATGGAAAAGATCCTCAAAATCACGCCAGAGGCAGTGGCATATCTTGACAAAGTCCCTAAACAGTGGTCCAGACACAAGTTTGATGTTGAGGTCACTTGTGATCACAACACCACCAACTTTGTGGAATCCTTCAACGCGTGCACCAAACCCTTTAGGGATCTTCCTGTTATGACACTTCTTGAAGGTAATCACTCTCATTTTATCCTAATTTTGTTTAATTGGAACACTCTCTCTTAGGTTATGATACATATGAATAAACATAAATCATGCGGAAAAACCATAAAGCCAGGAAACATATTATTTACACATAATCATATAGCATAATTTAGATGCATACACTTTGTAGCGTGCCCTCCCTAGCTGCGCCCGAACCGAACAAGAACAAGTCTTTAGGACTCCAAGTGTCGCGCGTCCCTCCGTAGATAGTCCACAGCACGTCCGGATCCGCCTTAAGATTGACCAACTAGAATCGCCCTTAAGGTACTATAATTTTCGGCAATTATGGGCAAGAATGTGACTGAATTTTTGCTCTCAAAAATCACTTTGAATACTTCAAAACTCGTTATAAATTGTGAACCCAGGCCACATATTTATAGGGGTATGGAAAGAGAATTGGAATCCTACTAGGATACGAATTAATTAAATTATAATCCTAGTAGAACTCTTATTTAATTAATTTATCTTTTAGGATTAGGAATTTAATCATTAAATGAATCCTATACGCTTTAGGTTTCGTATGTGAACACAAACACACACGCACGCACAGCAGCCCACGAGGGGCGCCATGCGCGCGCGCACAACCCACGAGCAACCGCAGCCCACTGCCACGAAGCCCACACGCTGCCGCAGCCTTGGCGCGCGCTGGGCCTGCCTTGCGGTGGGCCTGGCGCAGCCTTGGCTGGTGCGTTGTGGCGCGCGTTTCTCTTGCTGGACGTGGGCCTGGCTTCGTGCTGGGCCTTTGTCTAGCAAGCTCGTCCGATGCTAATTCGTACGACGCGCTTCCGATTAATTTCCCGATTCCGGATTTCATTTCCGATACGAACAATATTTAACATTTCCGATTCCGGAATCAATTTCCGTTTCGAACAAATATTTAATATTTCCGTTTCCGGAATTATTTTCCGATTTCGATAATATTTCCGATTCCGATAATATTTCCGTTTCCGACAATATTTCAGATTCCGGCAATATTTCCATTTCCGATAATATTTTCCGATACGTACCATGTTTCCGTTTCCGGCAACATCTACGACTTGGATAATATTTATATTTCCGATACGATCCATATTTCCGTTTCCGGCAATATCATCGTTTCCGGAGTATTCATTTCTTGCTTGTGACGATCTCAGCTCCCACTGAAACCAAGATCCGTCGATTCCGAATATCCATAGATGGAGTATTTAATGCCATTAAATACTTGATCCGTTTACGTACTATTTGTGTGACCCTACGGGTTCAGTCAAGAGTAAGCTGTGGATTAATATAATTAATTCCACTTGAACTGAACCGGCCTTTAGCTAGACATTCAGCTCACTTAATCTCACTGAATTATTAACTTGTTAATTAATACTGAACCGCATTTATTAGACTTAATATTATATGCATACTTGGACCAAGGGCACTATTTCCTTCAGTCTCCCACTTGTCCTTAGGGACAAGTGTGCATTTCCTAATTCCTTTGTCGCTCGATGCTTGCTCTTGAACATAAGGTAAGAGTTGTCATCCTTATTATGTTTAGAGGTGTTTCTCGGTTTCAGAGTTCAACTGATCAAAGAAACAGATAATCATAGCCTATGATTCATCCGAGCACGGCCATGCATTTTACAGTTTCTAGCTCTCCGAGTGGCCTTGTACAACTTTTAAGCATCTCATCCCGATTTATGTGAGGACAATCCCAATCTTGCGATCTTGAGATTAGATGTTATTCCAGTAGGAACACGCACAAGAGGGGGGGGGGTGAATTGTAATTAGAACTTTGATAAAGTTTCTTGCGGAACTTAAGAAACAATCAAGAAACTGAGAATAGAGAAGACAATAACAACAATTGTGAAAACTTCTTGATACTAATCAAGAAGAGAATTCTTTTATTATGGTAATGCCTCGATTACAATAATCTCTCTAACACAAGTTCCTCTCAAACTCGTGTTCCTCACAGTAATCTACTTCGATTACAACTCCTTAACTTCTCTCTCTCAGACTTAAACTCTAAGTCTAAACAGGATAACTCTATCCTTACTAATACAAAATATAATTCGTGTTTGGATAACTCTAGATATTAATAATGCTTTTGTGTGGATATAAGGAACTTAGGAACTTTGAATTAACTAGGACACAAACTGTTTTAGAAAATCTTAGACAAAACGTTTTTAGGAAAGCAAGAACTCTCAGAATGTTTGTGTACTTTAAACCAAAAACGATTTCCCTTTTATAGTGTTTATCCTTAGGGTTAGTTCCCTTCAAAACCTCAACTGCTAACTGCCAGCACTTTGGTCTCCACGTCCCTTGACTTGAGGAACAAGGGGAAGACCACTTCCCACGTTCAGCCATAAAGCAGTTAGTGATTTGACTCAATCAAACCCTAAAATATTTCTTTAAAACAGATTTTATTTATCTACAAAAACTTAGGAGAATTTTTAGGAAAATAAGTTTTGTTTAAATAAAATAAAACGTAAATCTATTTTATATTAAATATGCAAAACTTGTTTTTATTTATGAAAATGTTTTCCATAAAAATCGCTTCCAATAAAATAAATGGCCTAATTAAATCATAAGTTCCTTGAGTACTCTATATACCATTAGCATAATTAATATTTACATAAAATTCTAAGTACAGTGGACTACCTAGACTTCATGTCTTCCCTTTGTCTGGAACTTGCAACTCAGAAGCTTCAGACGTTCCAGCCAAGGAACATTGATGAGTTCCTCTCTAGCTAACACAGGAACTCTTGGCTATGAGTCTGTAATAGTTCTTGTGGATATTCGGAACTCTTGATATGTAACTGTGTTGCTCCTTTTGTGACTTCAAACTGGAACAGATACAACTTCCAGCTCTGAAACTCCATTGACTGTTCCAAGTGTACCTCAGGAACTTCACCAGTTTATTCAAGTTCCTATCCTAATAGAAACTTGGGCATATGCCTGTTCAAAGTCATTTAGCAACCACAATCAGGAAGTTTGCAATATGTGTGTGTCATCAACCAAAACTTAGGAACAACAATATTCCCCCTTTTTGGTGATGACAACACTTGCAAACTTTTTACAAAGAGAGTAAGTACAAACAAACAAGAACTTATACAGACTATTGTGAAACAGAACATAAAAATTGAAAAACAAAAGAGAAAGATTAGAGAGAAGAAAGAGGAGCACCCTTGGCTTACAGAGAGATTCAGAGAGATTGATTCAGGAACTGGATTGAGTGTGCCTTGGAAGTTTGCACCCATGACTTCCCCCTGTTGACATCAACAAAAAGCATAGCACGAAATATAGCCATTCCAAACACAGTGCCCCACGATCAACGTTTGGCAAGTTAAGCTAGCCTCAAAGTATTAAACTAACTCATACAAAAAAGTGAAAGCAAGCAGTAATGATCAAGACTAGAAAGCATAGATATGTGTAACCCAGCAAGTCAAAATAAGATGGAACAAATACCCAAGTTTAAAAATTATACAAACCGAAAGCAAATTGAAAAGATTGTTCCATGGCAAAGGATAAAAGAAACATGGGATAGGGTGATTTAGGCTTGGGATGGGGAACCAGAACCAGCAGTTTCTTCTATCACAGTCTCCTCAAAAGATTCCAGATTGTTGATCTTGGTGAGGATTGTGGCACGAGTTGCATTGGCTTGTTCTGAGTAGTGGTGAAGATCGTTTTGGAGAGTCTTGACACTTGTAACCAATGCACCTATGTGGGCCTGCATTGAGCTAATCCTGTGATCTGTTCCCTCCTGTAGTTCCACCAGACGAGCAACTGTTGCCTTTAGCTCCAATATCTGATCATCCTTTGTGTTCCAGGCACCCCCATGATCTTGAACATGTTCCTGTTCAGATGGAACACGACGAGCTTTGGACTTTTTGGAGGATCTGGGTGTCCTTTTTCTTGGCCTAACAGTTTCAGGCAGTTCCTCTTGATTCAGTGGAACAGCATCCTCCTCTATGGGCATCTCCTTGACATCCCCTTCCTCATTTATTTCCATGAAGACAGGCCCTCTTTTCTTGTTCTCCTTCATTGCTACCCTCATGCTCTTTCTTTTTCCTACACTCTTCCTGTTCCCTCGAGGTAAAGGGACCTCTATTTGTTCGAGTTCCTCCTCCTCCTCCACTTCTTCTTTAACTGCAATTCCTTCCTGATCTTCCTCATCTTGTTTCTCTTCCTTTCCAGCCCTAATGACTTTACCCTGAACCACTTTAAGATTTAATAGATGGAGCATTTCAAGTTGAAGGATTTGGGTGGATTTTAAGGGAATCACAAAGTATGGGCTAAGGTCAACTGAGAAGCTTTTGAAGATTTCTGTAAGAAGGGAGGAGTATGGAATTTTGAATTTGGGGATACAGGTGGATAAGTGTTTGATCATGATTGCAGGAAAGTTTATGGGAATTTTCCTTTCAAGACAATACATGAGACATGCATCAAACAGACTTGCTATGTTCCTTTTCTGAGTTCGAGGAACTACACCTCTCCACACAATATTAAACAGTAATTTTTGAAGAGGTGAAAAGCAGTTGTGTGAGGTGGAGGTGGATACTTTAGAATCTCCTCCAATGGAACCAACTATATCTTTTTCATCTACATTATCTATGGTCACTGTGATTTGACCTTTGAGCCACATATCAAAACCCCTATTGGGTGTACCAAACAGCTGTTCCAGATAAGAGGCATCAAATTCGATGCGAGTTCCATTCACTTTACTTGAACATACATTATCAACACATGCAAAGTTCTTGCAGAATTCTTTCATAGCTTCAGGAATTAAGGGGGATTTGGCATAGGTACTCAACAGACTTACCCACTTTTGTTGTTCAAGGATTTCCATCAACTCTTTAAATTTCGTGGCTTCACACCATGTTGAGTTGATTGCGAACCCCTCGACCAGATTGTTTTCCTTTGCAGTGAGTTTCTTGGACCCTTTTGCTTCCCCCTGAGTTTGAGCATTCTCCTCTGTTTCCTCGATGTTTTCACCAGAAGCTTCCACTCGTCGTTTTTTGGATTTTCTTGTGGAGGATCTAGGGTTTGAGATTGGGGATTTCATTTCGATGTCAGTGTTGGTTTGTTCCCCCTGAGTGATTGCGAGCATTGGATTGTGGGATCGAAGAGGAATTGGCGATTGAATGGGTGAGGTATCCATGGGAACAGGAGATGAAGGGTTTCTCTTTCGTTTGAGGGATGTGAGATCAGTGTTGTTGCTTGTGAGAACCATGGTTGAGGTTTTTATAGGTGGATGGAGAGGTGATGTCAGTGGAGAAGGCGTGTGAGAGAGAGAAAAGGGGGTTGCATGGATTGATTGTGGAAAGTGAAGAGTTTCTCCTATTTATTGCCAATGGAACCGTTCCAAACATTCTTTGAATATGGGTATTCGGTTTTTAATAAAAAAAATAAATAGATAAAAATAAAAGGAAAATGAAAAAAAATTGTGTTTGACTTTGACTTGCTTAATTTCGTATCTCTGACTTAACTAGTTTGAAAGGAACTGCTTACCTTGCTCATTTGAAGTGTGAGTGAATTTGCCACGATGGTAAGCTTCAACTATGTTTGCACACAAGATTTTGTGTTTGTAATAGTCTATATGTACCATGATTTTTGCTTTTGCCTTAGAGGAACTCCAATTTGGCAATTACCTTAGCTTGATCATTCCGAGTTCCATTCTCATTTTCTCATGTTTCTCTCTGTTCAAAGGCTTAGTTAAAATATCAGCAATTTGGTGATCAGTTTGGCAAAAATCTAATTTGATCAAACCTTTCTCAACATTATCTTTAAGGAAATGGTGTCTGATGTGGATGTGTTTGACTCGGGAATGATGAACCGGATCTTTTGAAATACAAATAGCACTAGTGTTATCACAATAGATAGGAACACAATCATAGATAATACCAAAATCTCTTAGCTGTTGTTTTATCCATAGAATTTGTGAGCAACAAGCTGCAGCAGCTACATACTCAGCTTCAGCTGTGGATAGAGCAACAGTATTCTGTTTCTTGGAACCCCAAGAAACCATGCATGGACCTAGGAACTGTACCATACCTGATGTGCTTTTTCTATTCACTAAGTCACCTGCATAATCAGCATCTGCATATCCTCTTAGCTCGAAGGATCCACTTCTTGGATAGTAAAGGCATAGGTCATCAGTTCCTTTGAGATATCTTAGTATTCTTTTCACCGCAGTTAGATGGGACTCCTTTGGATTTGATTGAAATCTTGCACATAGTCCTACACTAAAAGAAATGTCAGGTCTACTGGCTGTTAAATATAATAGAGATCCAATCATACCTCTGTATTTTGTTTGATTCACACTTTTCCCATTTGGATCAGTGTCTAATCTGGTAGCAGTTCCCATGGGAGTGTGATTTACTTTGGCTGATTCTAGCCCATATTTCTTTAGGAGTTCCTTCACATACTTTTGTTGGTGTATCATGATTCCCTCCTCGGTTTGCTTGATTTGTAAACCAAGGAAGAAGTTGAGTTCCCCCATCATACTCATTTCAAATTCACTGCTCATCAAGCTTGCAAAATCCTTGCACAAATTTTCATTAGTTGCTCCAAATAATATATCATCAACATAAATTTGAACTACTAACAAGTCAGTTCCTCTAGATTTTAAGAATAAGGTTTTGTCTATTCTACCTCTTTTAAAATCATTTTGAAGGAGGAACTTTGATAATCTCTCGTACCAAGATCTAGGGGCTTGTTTTAGTCCATAGAGAGCCTTATCTAATTTGTAAATGTGATTTGGAAATTCGGGATTTTCAAATCCAGGGGGCTGTTCCACATAAACATCTTCCTCTAAGAAACCGTTTAAGAAAGCACATTTAACATCCATTTGATAAAGTTTAAAACCCATGAAAGCAGCAAAAGCAATTAAGATTCTAATGGCTTCTAATCTAGCAACAGGTGCAAATGTTTCTTCAAAGTCAATGCCTTCCTGTTGATTATAACCTTTGACCACTAACCTTGCTTTGTTCCTTATGATTGTTGCATGTTCATCTTTCTTGTTCCGGAACACCCATTTTAGCCCTATCACCTTCTGGTGCTTTGGTTTGGGTTCCAAGTGCCATACCTTGTTTCTTTTGAATTCATTTAATTCTTCTTGCATGGCAATGATCCAGTCAGCATCTTCCAGAGCCTCAGTGTGATTTCTTGGCTCAAATATGGAGAGGAACGCGTGGAATGCGCAAAAGTTCCTTAGTTGTGACCTTGTCTGAGTTCCTTTTCTGATGTCACTCACAATGAGTTCCATTGGATGGGACTTTAGATGCTTCCAAGGTTTAGGTTGAAATTGAGCTACTGGTGTTGTGGCATTTTCGTCAGTTCCTTCTATGACCTGAGTTCCCTGTTGGGGTTCCTCTGGTGTTGTTTCTGGATCTTCTTGGTTTTCTGCTTGTTCCTCTAGTACGGGAACTTCTTGATTTTGTTGAGCAGTTCCTCTTGCTGTGTGTTTGCTTATTTGGAACTCCTCATCATTTTCTGCAGCACGAGATAAACCAATCTCGAAAAATTCTTGTTCCTGTACTATGTCAGTTTTGTTAGATTCATCAAATATTATATGTACACTTTCCTCAACACACATAGATCTTTTGTTATAAACTCTATAAGCCTTGCTATTTAAGGCATATCCTAGGAACACTGCCTCGTCGCTTCTTTCATCAAACTTCCCCAAGTTCCTTTTTCCATTGTTGTGGACAAAACATTTGCTCCCAAAGGCTCTAAAGTAAGAGATGTTGGGTTTTATACCTTTTAGTAGCTCATAGGGGGTTTTGTTTAGGATTGCTCGAATCATAACTCTATTTATAATGTAACAAGCAGTATTGACTGCTTCAGCCCAGAAGTTCCTAGGCAAGGAACTGGCTATTAGCATGGTTCTTGCCATGTCCTCTAGGGTTCTATTTTTCCTCTCAACAACTCCATTTTGTTGTGGAGTTCTGGGAGCTGAGAAATTGTGGTCCATACCTTGTTCCTTGCAGTATTCATCGAATTTGTAGTTTTCAAATTCTGTTCCATGATCTGATCTTATATGGATCAGTTGGTGACCTGTGGTTTTCTGGATTTTCTTTGAAAATGTAACAAACTCATCAAACGTTTCATCCTTGCTTGTTAGAAATATGACCCAAGTAAAGCGAGAGTAATCATCAACAATAACTAATACATATTTTTTCCCACTTCTGCTTTGAATTCTCATTGGTCCACATAAGTCCATATGGATGAGTTCCAATGGTTTTGTGGTGTTTACCAATTTCTTAGATTTAAAGGAACTTCGGACATGCTTGCCTTTTGCACATGCATCACACACTTTATCAGTTAGGAACTTGATTGAGGGGAGTCCTCGAACCAGTTCCTTTGATCTTAGTTTGTCAAGCAGCGAGAAACTAGCATGTCCAAACCTCCTGTGCCATAGTAGGGAATTTTCTTCAAGGGCACTGAGGCAGGTTAGATTGTTCCTGGGAACTGTATTGAGATCCACAGAATATGTGTTCCCTTTACGAGTTCCTTCCAAAATAACCTTCCCAGTGTTATTGTTTATGATTTGACAGTTTTCAGAAGTAAAACTTACAGAGTTTCCTTTGTCACAGAATTGAGAGATGCTTAGTAGACTGTGCATCAAACCCTCGACTAAAAATACATTTTCAATGGCGTAGGAACTCGACCTTCCAACTTTTCCAATTCCAATAATTTCTCCTTTCATGTTGTCTCCAAAGGTCACAGTTCCTCCATTGTAGGCTTCTAGTGAGAGGAATTTAGATTTGTCTCCTGTCATGTGTTTGGAACACCCGCTGTCGAGATACCACGAGCTGTTCCCCTTCACTAGAATCTGTAAAGAGATCAAAGGTTAGTTACAGGAACTCGGGTTTCCTCGAGTTCCTTTTCAACTATAACTTCAGACTTCTTAACCCATTTTTGCTTTACATAATTTATGTTTCTTTGATCCTGTTCCTTCATCTTGGAACACTCAGTACTTATGTGACTTCCACTTCCACATGAGAAGCAGACTTTTACACTAGGAAGATCCACATACTTCTTCTTATGACTATTTTTATGGTTAAAGCCCAATCCTTCTGTTCTCTTAGATTGAGCATTCTCAATCCATTTGGGAGGAACTTTAGGTGGTTGTCTCTGTGCCCTGGCCATGGATAGTTCCCTTTCCAGTTTCTCTTTTTGTTCCTTTGTGGTGATCAGATCTTTGTTTAAATTTTCTAAGTCGATGTTAAAAATTCCCATGTTGATTTCCAAGGATTTTGTAGGATCTAAACTTAAATTAAACATCTTATATTGACTGAGTTGAACTTGTAGAAGGATGTTTTCATTTCTAATTTTTTCGAATGACTCATTAATAGAGGTATTTCTATCTAGTAATTCAAAGAACCTGCCTTGGACATCAGATCTAATATTGTTCAGATAATTTATGTGGTCTTTACTGAGTTCCAAGGCTCTATCACTTTGTGCTTTTAATATACTTAGCTTTTTGTAATCATCTAGAGTTTCTAGCAACAGTTCAATTAGTTTTGACTTTGAGAGACACTGAAGAGTGGAGGAACTTACTTCTTCTGATGGAACTTGATCAGTTCCTTTTGTTCTAGCCATAAGGCAGAGATTTGCAGTTTCTTCATTTGGTTGTTCCTCATCGTCTTCTGAGTCTGTTGCTTCGCCCCATGCAGCTATCATGGCCTTTTTGAAGTTTGGTCTGTTGAAGGTAGACTTGTTAAAGCGATCTTTGACCTGTTCCTTCCCTTTTCCTCTGGTCTTGTCGTTCTCCCACAGAGGGCATTCACGAATTTGATGATCAGTTTCTCCACATTTGAAGCAACCTTGCTCAGTTTTGGAACTAGTGATTTTCTTGGCAAAGTTCCTTCCTTTCTGGTTTCCTGGTTTGAAGTTCCTATAGAGCTTTCTCATTCTTCTGACCAGCATGGCAGCCTCTTCTTCATCTGGTTCAGATTCATCGAGTTCCTCAGCCTTTAGAGCAAGTCCTCGACTTCTTGAGCTCTCGGGAACAGCAGCTCCAAGATGCAGTTCGTGTGTCATCAAGGAACCAGCAAGTTGTTCAATGTTGAACTTGGTGAAGTCCTTGGTCTCAAACAGTGCAGTGACCTTTGTTCTCCAGCGATCATCTTGTGGCATGCTTCTTAGTATTTTTCTTACCTGTTCATCTGTGGGAATGATTCTACCAAGAGAAACTAATTCATTGGTTATGTTAGTAAATCTAGTGAACATTTCTTGAATAGTTTCTTTTGGAAGCATCTCAAATCTTTCATATTTAGACATCAAAAGGTCAATTTTGGAACGCTTAACTTCATTAGTTCCTTCGTGGGTTACTTGAAGTAGTTCCCAAATCTGTTTTGCGTTCTTGCACCCCATGACTCTGTTGTGTTCATGAGGTCCAAGCCCGCAATGCAAGATTTTGACAGCCATGGCATTCATCTCATATTTATCAAAGTCTTCTTTAGAAAATTCAGACATTGGTTTAGGAACTACCTCGTTTTCAACATTGGTCTTTGTTACCTCGAAGTCTCCAACTTCAATTACACGCCAAACTTGGTAATTTTCAGCTTTGATGAATATCTCCATTCTATTCTTCCAGTATGAGTAGAACTTGCCATTGAACATAGGTGGCCTTTGTGTCGAGTAACCTTCTTCCAGTTTCTCTTGTGAGTTCATACTTTCAGGAACTTGACTCAAACAGGGTTTCCTGTGTTTTGGTGAGTACTGGCTCTGATACCAACTGTTATTCCAGTAGGAACACGCACAAGAGGGGGGGGGTGAATTGTAATTAGAACTTTGATAAAGTTTCTTGCGGAACTTAAGAAACAATCAAGAAACTGAGAATAGAGAAGACAATAACAACAATTGTGAAAACTTCTTGATACTAATCAAGAAGAGAATTCTTTTATTATGGTAATGCCTCGATTACAATAATCTCTCTAACACAAGTTCCTCTCAAACTCGTGTTCCTCACAGTAATCTACTTCGATTACAACTCCTTAACTTCTCTCTCTCAGACTTAAACTCTAAGTCTAAACAGGATAACTCTATCCTTACTAATACAAAATATAATTCGTGTTTGGATAACTCTAGATATTAATAATGCTTTTGTGTGGATATAAGGAACTTAGGAACTTTGAATTAACTAGGACACAAACTGTTTTAGAAAATCTTAGACAAAACGTTTTTAGGAAAGCAAGAACTCTCAGAATGTTTGTGTACTTTAAACCAAAAACGATTTCCCTTTTATAGTGTTTATCCTTAGGGTTAGTTCCCTTCAAAACCTCAACTGCTAACTGCCAGCACTTTGGTCTCCACGTCCCTTGACTTGAGGAACAAGGGGAAGACCACTTCCCACGTTCAGCCATAAAGCAGTTAGTGATTTGACTCAATCAAACCCTAAAATATTTCTTTAAAACAGATTTTATTTATCTACAAAAACTTAGGAGAATTTTTAGGAAAATAAGTTTTGTTTAAATAAAATAAAACGTAAATCTATTTTATATTAAATATGCAAAACTTGTTTTTATTTATGAAAATGTTTTCCATAAAAATCGCTTCCAATAAAATAAATGGCCTAATTAAATCATAAGTTCCTTGAGTACTCTATATACCATTAGCATAATTAATATTTACATAAAATTCTAAGTACAGTGGACTACCTAGACTTCATGTCTTCCCTTTGTCTGGAACTTGCAACTCAGAAGCTTCAGACGTTCCAGCCAAGGAACATTGATGAGTTCCTCTCTAGCTAACACAGGAACTCTTGGCTATGAGTCTGTAATAGTTCTTGTGGATATTCGGAACTCTTGATATGTAACTGTGTTGCTCCTTTTGTGACTTCAAACTGGAACAGATACAACTTCCAGCTCTGAAACTCCATTGACTGTTCCAAGTGTACCTCAGGAACTTCACCAGTTTATTCAAGTTCCTATCCTAATAGAAACTTGGGCATATGCCTGTTCAAAGTCATTTAGCAACCACAATCAGGAAGTTTGCAATATGTGTGTGTCATCAACCAAAACTTAGGAACAACATTAGACTTCTTTTGATAGGTGATTACCTGAGCGTTGCCTTTATAGCCTCCTTTTACGGTGCGACGGTTGGTCAACGTCAAAGTAACCAGTTCTCAAACAAGTAATCTCAAATCAATCAAGTATTGAGGATTTAGTGTCTAATAATTTTAATGAAATTTACTTATGACAGATTTTCATCTCTTACAGTAAAGTTTCATAGGTCTGTCCGATACTAGTCTTCCCAAAGTAAGTATCTATGCAAATGGTTATGACATTGCCATGTCAACATAGTTCAAGAAACAGAACTACCAGTCATCTTGCATTCTAGTCGTCTAACGTTTTCTATGCGTCCAATTTTATAGAAAACTCCGACCAGGGACCATTTTCAACTTTTGACATTCAAGTTCACTTGATAGACATTTCTTAGTCACAGGACTGGTCCTGACAGTCTATCTTTAATATTTCGTCAAATTGAAGGGACTCATCATTTAATAAACCACAAATTAAATGGAAAAATGAATTCTATTCATTTATTGTGAATGATTAACCAATAATGTTTTACAAAGTATTAAACTTTAAAACTTTAAAACATCAAACAAGGATATCAAAGCCACTCTCCAATATGCTTGATTCCCATAGTTGTAGTGTGCGAGTTGTGCTTCGCCTGCGGCAGAGGTTTAGTCGATGGATCTGATATGTTGTCATCAGTTCCAATCTTGCTTATCTCGACTTCTTTTCTTTCAACGAACTCTCGTAGAAGGTGAAATCTACGAAGTACATGCTTGACTCTTTGGTGGTGTCTAGGCTCCTTTGCCTGTGCAATAGCTCCGTTATTATCACAATACAGGGCTATTGGTCCTTTAATGGAGGGGACTACACCAAGTTCACCTATGAACTTCCTTAGCCATATAGCTTCCTTTGCTGCTTCATGTGCAGCAATGTACTCCGCTTCAGTTGTAGAATCCGCAATGGTGCTTTGCTTAGCACTTTTCCAGCTTACTGCACCTCCGTTGAGGCAGAAGACAAACCCAGACTGTGATCTGAAATCATCTTTGTCGATTTGGAAACTTGCGTCCGTTTAGCCTTTAACAATTAATTCATCATCTCCACCATAGACCAGGAAGTCATCTTTGTGCCTTTTCAGGTACTTCAGAATATTCTTGGCAGCAGTCCAATGTGCCTCTCCTAGGTCTGACTTGAAGGAAATAATGCCCTTGGTCCAAGTATGCATTCAATGTTAAGTCTAATAAATGCGGTTCAGTATTAATTAACAAGTTAATAATTCAGTGAGATCAAGTGAGCTGAATGCCTGGCTAGAGGCCGCTTCAGTTCAAGTGGAATTAAAGATATTAATCCACAGCTTACTCTTGACTGAACCCGTAGGGTCACACAAATAGTACGTAAACGGATCAAGTATTTAATGGCATTAAATACTCCATCTATGGATATTCGGAATCGACGGATCTTGGTTCCAGTGGGAGCTGAGATCGTCAAAGGCAAGCAAATGAATACTCCGGAAACGATGATATTGCCGGAAACGGAAATATGGATCGTATCGGAAATATAAATATTATCCAAGTCGTAGATATTGCCGGAAACGGAAACATGGTACGTATCGGAAAATATTATCGGAAATAAAAATATTGCCGGAATCGGAAATATTGCCGGAAACGGAAATATTGTCAGAATCGGAAATATTATCGGAATCGGAAAATAATTTCGGAAACGGAAATATTAAATATTTGTTCGAAACGAGAATTAATTCCGGAATCGGAAATATTAAATATTGTTCGTATCGGAAATGAATTCCGGAATCGAGAATTTAATCGGAAGCGCATCGTACGAATTAGCATCGGACGAGGCCTGCCAGACGAAGCCCCAGCACGAAGCCGGGCCATCGCCCAGCAAGCCAAGCGCAACAACCACACGCCAAGCATGCGACCAGGCCCAGCGCAAAAGCCAGGCCCAGCCGAAGCTTGGGCGCGCGCGCGGGGCTGCGACGAGTGGGCTGGCGCTGTGCGTGGGCCGCAAGGCCTGCGTGCGGTGCTAGCGTATTACTCGAAGTGTGTTACTCGAATCCTAAAGCGTATAGAATTCGTTTAATGATTAAATTCCTAATCCTAAAAGATAAATTAATTAAATAAGAGTTCCACTAGGATTCTAATTTAATTAATTCGTATCCTAGTAGGATTCCAATTCTCTTTCCATACCCCTATAAATATGTGGCATGGGTTCACAATTTATAACGAGTTTTCAAGTATTCAAAGTGAGTTTTGGAGAGAAAAATTCAGTCACATACCTTGCCTAAAAATGCCGAAATTATTAGTACCTTAAGGGCGATTCTAGTTGGTCAATCTTAAGGCGGATCCGGACGTGCTGCGGACTATCTACGGAGGGACGACACTTGGAGTCCTAAAGACTTGTTCTTGTTCGGTTCGGGCGCAGCTAGGGAAGGCACGCAACAAAGAGTATGCTTCTAAACTATGCTATATGATAATGTGTAAATAATATGTATTCCTGGCTTAATGGTTGTTTCCGCATGATTTATGAATTGTCATATGTATCATAACCTAACATGACTGGTATCTGCTCGTAGCACTGAGTGCGTACGCAACATCCGGGTGTGTACATATCATAGCATACTGTCAGGTTATGATACATATGACATTTACATAGATCATGCGGAAACAACCATTAACCCAGGAAACATATTATTTACACATAATCATATAGCATAATTAGATGCATACTCTTTGTTGCGTGCCTTCCCTAGCTGCGCCCGAACCGAACAAGAACAAGTCTTTTAGGACTCCAAGTGTCGTCCCTCCGTAGAAAGTCCACAGCACGTCCGGATCCGCCTTAAGATTGACCAACTAGAATCGCCCTTAAGGTACTCAGAAAATTCGGCACTTTTGGGGCAAGATGGGTGTTTGAATTTTCTCTCAAAACTCACTTTTGAATACTTTGAAACTTGTATATAAATTATGACCCCTAGGCCTTTATTTATAGAGTTATGGAAAAGGAATCGTAATCCTAGTAGGATGCGAATTAATTGGAATTAGAATCCTACATGAATTCTATTTAATTAATTTATCCAATTAGGAATAGACATTTAATCATACACTGACTCTTGCTGATTCAGGAATCACGCATGAGCACAAACTCACACACACACGGCAGCCACAAGGACTGCCCATGCGTGCGAGCTGCAGCCCACGCAGCAAGGCCCACGCATCCGTGGCCTTGGCGCGCGCTGGGCTTGTGGCGTGCGTGCTTGCTGGGCGACGGCCTGGCTTCGTGCTGGGCCTTCGTCCGGCAGGCCTCGTCCGATGCTAATTCGTACGATACGCTTCCGATTAAATTTCCATTTCCGGAATCTATTTCCGATACGAACAATATTTAATATTTCCGATTCCGGAATTAATTTCCGTTTCGAACAAATATTTAATATTTCCGTTTCCGGAATTATTTTCCGATTCCGGCAATATTTCCGATTCTGACAATATTTCCGTTTCCGGCAATATTTCCGATTCTGGTAATATTTCCATTTCCAATAATATTTTCCGATACGCACCATGTTTCCGTTTCCGGTAACATCTACGACTTGGATAATATTCATATTTCCGATACGATCCATATTTCCGTTTCCGGCAATATCATCGTTTCCGGAGTATTCATTTCTTGCCTGTGACGATCTTAGCTCCCACTGAAACCAAGATCCGTCGGTTCCGAATATTCATAGATGGAGTATTTAATGCCATTAAATACTTGATCCGTTTACGTACTATTTGTGTGACCCTACGGGTTCAGTCAAGAGTAAGCTGTGGATTAATATCATTAATTCCACTTGAACTGAAGCGGCCTCTAGCTAGGCATTCAGCTCACTTGATCTCACTGAATTATTAACTTGTTAATTAATACTGAACCGCATTTATTAGACTTAACATAGAATGCATACTTGGACCAAGGGCATTATTTCCTTCAGTCTCCCACTTGTCCTTAGGGACAAGTGTGCATTTCCTAATTCCTTTGTCGCTCGATGCTTGCTCTTGAACATAAGGTAAGAGTTGTCATCCTTATTATGTCCAGAGGCGTTCCTCGGTTTCAGAGTTCAACTGATCAAATAAACAGATAATCATAGCCTATGATTCATCCGAGCACGGCCATGCATTTCACAGTTTCTAGCTCTCCGAGTGGCCTTGTACAACTTTTAAGCATCTCATCCCGATTTATGGGAGGACAATCCCAATCTTGCGATCTTGAGATTAGACTTCGTTTGATAGGTGATTACCTGAGCGTTGCCTTTATAGCCTCCTTTTACGGTGCGACGGTTGGTCAACGTCAAAGCAACCAGTTCTCAAACAAGTAATCTCAAATCACTCAGGTATTGAGGATTTAGTGTCTAATAATTTAATGAAATTTACTCATGACAGATTTTCATCTCTTACAGTAAAGTTTCATAGGTCTTGTCCGATACTAGTCTTCCCAAAGTAAGTATCTATGCAAATGATTATGACATTGCCATGTCCACATAGTTCAAGAAACAGAACTACTAGTCATCTTGCATTCTAGTCGTCTAACGTTTTCTATGCGTCCGATTTTATAGAAAACTCCGACTAGGGACCATTTTCAACCTTTGACATTCAAGTTCACTTGATAGACATTTCTTAGTCACAGGACTGGTCCTGACAGTCTATCTTGAATATATCGTCAAATTGAAGGGACTCATCATTTAATACTAAACCAAGATTAAATGGAATATGAAAATACATTTCATATATGATAAATGTTCAACCCCAATGTCTTACAAGCATGGGCCTCAAACCCATCTTCTAAAACAGTTCATGGAATTCAAAGCTATGCTTGATTTCCAGTGCTACAATGTGAGTGTTGCTTCTCACTTGTTGCATAGGTTTAGTTATCATGCTTTGCCAATCTTTAATATCCTTTTCATCGAATGTTCTTCGAGATATGATAATAAGATCTTTTCGAGTTTGTTTATTATGTGATCTAGTCTTTCTTACTTCGATGGTGGTTTTAATCATTTTGCAATGAAGAACCATCAAGTTAGCAGACGTTTTTCTTGCTTCAAGAGTGGTTCTACGCATTTTTCAATGAAGAATCATCAAGCCAGCAGATAGGTGATCTACCCAAGTTCAGTGAAGAACTTTAAACAACCCTGTTTTATTGCTTCTTAGGCAATAATTACTTTTACTTCAACTGTATAGGTTGCTAGTGATGCTTTGTTTGGATTTGCTTATCCAAGCAGTTCACAGATATGTGGAAGACTTTCCAGCTGTATCTTAGAACATAGAAATTAATATTTTAATTTCCCACGCAACAACTCATGGTCTCCAATCCATGTTGCCATTTCAAAACACGATGCTCTATAGTTCGTCCTTATCAATGGTTAACTCCAAAGGGTCTTGCTTGATCCTTTGCCAGTGTTTATGCGTGTAGCATCAATATTTAGCGTATCTTTATTTCCTTGAATCAAGAACTATTCCTATGTACCTTTTCAAGTACCATAAGTATTCTTGGTCTCAATCTAGTTGATCTTCACTTAGATCAATAGAGATTGGTATATGTTCGTCATGCCTAAAGTCATACGATACGTTTTTGGCGATCCTCATATTATATCATACATGATAAATTCTTTTGCAGAATAATTCCCAATTGAATTCTATTCATGTAACTTTAGCTCATTCAATTTTAGTAGATACTGAATCCAGCTAAATTCTTTGACATATAATATAGGTTAAGAATCTCATTTAGACTCTTTGATGTTTAACTTAGTAAATGCTTATACATAGTTCAAACATTCTTTACTTAGATTTATTCACATGGGTCGAATGTCTCCAATGGAGACTTTCGTGTTTGATTTAGTAAATGCCATTACTTAATCCAAAACAATATCATAAGATTTTTGTAAATAGATCTTAATACCCAGTATGTACTAAGTTTCGCCATGGTCCATCATTGATGAATAATTTCAAATCTAAGTCATTAGCATTTGAATGTTATTTCACAATAGAGAGATATGTGTGTGATACACATAGGACCAATTAAGTTTTACGTACTCCCACTAAACTTCTTATACATCTATAAGAATCATGTACATTTTATGAAACTAAAATACTTATTAGCTTCACTAAAATACATTTCTAATTCCCAATTGCTTGCTTAAATTTGTACTTAGATTTCATAAGCTAGCTTTCCTTTTCAAGCATTTATTTGGATCCACAAATCCTATGACATACCATGTACATAGTTTATTCCAACATTTGATTGAGGAATACGTTTTGTCATCCAATTGCCATATGTACCAATATGCAATCATTGCTTGAATTATAGACTTAAGCATTACGATTTTGCATGAGGTTTCAACACAATCCATGCCATGAATTTGCTTGTAACCTTTAGCAACTAATCTAGCTTTGTGTGTGAACACAATTCCATGTTTGATGGTTTTTATCCTTAAAACAAACTTGCAACCAATAGGTGTGAAACTATTCTTGCAAATCAACAAAATTTCAATTTTGTCATCAAAACATTGAGTATGTTTTATGGCCTCTAACCATTTAAAACATTTGAATCTATATATGGCCTCTAACCATTTTAGGGAATCTAGGTTTCGTCATAGCTTTCTTACAAGTCATAAACTCATTAATCTACATGATAATAGTTTGACTGCAAGTTGTAGGTTTCTTCACTATCGAATAGAAGAATCTCATAGTTTCATTGACCAGAACTCTATGTTTCCTTACTATCTAATAGAAGAATCTCATAGTTCCAGTGACTTGAACTCTATGCCTACTTGGGTATAGAACATCAAACAATAGAATATCAATAGCCACTTGAAAGTCCTTTGAATATTCTGTTCTCCTTGAAGCACTTGTAAAGTCTTCTAAGAGATGTCTATTCTTTAAAGCCACTTCTAAAGTCCTTAAAGAATAAGTTCGGATTTTCTGAAGCACTTCGAAAAGTCTCCGGAATGTCCGTTTATGTTTGTTGTTCGCCTCGAAAACTTTCGAGGTCTATTTTCTCCCACTTGTCATTTTGGAAACGAATCTCCAAAAGGACATTATTTCGAGCAAACAAACATTATGTTCTCAAAAATTCGTGGTAGAAACAATACCCTTGTGTCTCATTTGAATAAATCACAATGAAACATATATCTATACTTGGGCCTTAGTTTGTCGAATGACAAACACTAAGCTCCCACTGAGTTTTGCAACTCTCTAGATATATTTTATGAAAAGTTATTCTGAAATTACTTTTCAATAGCTTTGACGAATTTGGTTTAGTTTGGTGGTAGTTGAGCATTTTGTTTTAGAAATTATAGGAAAAGTCTTTATTCATCATTAATCGAATCAAGTACTAATTGACTTCGATTATTCCAACTAAGATATGCCATATCTTATGGAGCTAGATTGTGAAATTACAACACACAATCATTGATGATCATATTTGGTCTCAAGTAATCATTAACATGATCTAACCTAGATCTTTATGATTTCTTACCAAGTGAATTTTATACTTCTGAATCTTTGAACTAGCCAAACAGATTCAACTTATATCACATTTGAGTAAATAAACCTATATTCACTCAAATCCATGTGAAATAATAAAGTCATAAAACCTTTCTTTAGCTTTGAACTCTATCGTCTAGGCGTTCTAACAATAGTTCATATTCTTTGTTACTTTCAACAAGTAAGACTAGCTTGTCTTAAGTTGATCTAGAAATCAACCAACTCTCAAAAGTCCATCAAAATAGAGCTTTTTAATGTTAACTTGTTGATATGGTCTAAGCAACAATGCCAAAGATTAGTGGAACTCAAATCAAGAAGTTGATTTGAACCTAGTAAAGTTCTTTAAAGAGTTGTTTGTTTTAATCAAGCATATTGACTCAACCTGTAATTGACCATTTCATTCAAATAAACAAACAAACATTGTTTTTGTTTTTCTTTGAATGTGAGTCTTTCTGTGTTTGAAGCAGAAATTTAGGTATGCTGATTATGGAACAAAATAGCCATTAAGTTCCAGCCTTTGAAAGGACTTAAAACAAACTTAGATGACCCTACAATTAATGTAGCATTGCCATGCTTCATTTCCCACTTGTAGGTCATTAGTGTATCCTAGCTTCCATTGTTTGAGTTATTACCAAAGTAAGAACCTCAAGCGGTATATGATACCAAGGAAGTTTGATTGCTAGGTCACTTCTTTTTAAACATAAACTTATAGGTAGAAATGGAATCGTAAATTCCTTTCATTGTTCCTCGTTTTCCTATTTCTTGTACCCTTTCTTATAGTCTTAAGAATTGAATTATTTAGTGTTGACTTTTATACTTTGTTAGACATGTCCAATGTCACCAACAAGGTTCTTTACCATTTATGTTGAATATTTTGTTTCAACTAGATGATCTTACCAGAAGCTTCTAAAGTTCTCTAAGCATCGATCTATTCGAATGTCTAGGGACTAGACTCATTCGAGAATTAAATGGACAAAGATATTAGGTTGTTAACCATTGGTAAAGCTGAGCGTTCAAGCTCAATGCTTTATGATCTCAAAACTACATTGTATTTTGAATTCACAAGCACCAATTGGTTTGCCATTCGATTTTGATCTTCGAAAACAACCATAAAAGTCGCTAAAAGAAACGTACATTTTAAATTGCTCACTTTCTCTCATTTCCGTGAATCGTTCTTGGATTCACTACCAGTCGAGGAAATTTACTGTTACCTTTCTAAAAGGATTTACTGCAGTGCAAGATATTTAATAAACAATAATTAAAACATACATTGAAGCATGCAAAGTCTAAACATTTATCATGAATAATAACTTGAAATTAAAGCAACCATGCAATTCAAACAAGTTATTAGCATTTTATTCGAATTATGTGTTCCGGCAGGTGTGAATAAAATGATTCCAAGATCCTAAAATCATTGAAGAACTAAGCACAGTTTGTCGACTTAATCCTAGAACATCTTAGGTAAGCAAAAGCCTTTTGCTAATAGTCTAGAAACTATTCTTGGTTGATAGGTACGTCTAAGAACTTATTAGGTAAACCTATCGAATTTGCCACGACATAAAAGGACTCCTTACTTATATCGTTGAGTTTCACCAAAACTAACATGTACTCACAATTATTTGTGTACCTTGCCCCTTTAGGACCAATAAGTAACACCTCGCTGAGCGAAAACTATTACTAGATTGATGTAAAGGATATCCAAGCAAGTGTATATTTTGGCATGGCACCTTTTAACTCAATTTTTAAGTTTGGAACTTAAGGCTCTTACTATGTTGGTTAGATTTTAAGTGAACTAAAATCCTTAATCATGCAACATAATCAAGCTTTTGATCTCATGCATTCTAAGACATATTTAAAGCAATAAATAACTTAAAACATGCATAAGATATTTGTGATCTAGTATGGCCCGACTTCATCTTGAAGCTTTGACTTCAAAGTCCGTCTTGAAAATCTCCGTGGGAGGCACCATTTTCTTCAAATAGGATAAGTTATAACTAATTACAACTATTTGATGGTACGCAGACCATATTTGAATTGAAAAACAACTTTGGTACTTTAGACCAATTACATTCAAATTAATGGTACGCAGACCATATTTTCTATCCTATTTGGGCCATACTAGTCACTTCATAACCTGCAAAACAGTACATATACAATATATACCATTCACCCATTCATTATCATGAATGGCCCACATAGCTGGTTAGTTAAAACACATTATGCATCACGTAAACATTTGCAGCAATTAATCAAGGTCACCAATAATCTACCAATTATTCAGTCCTTATTAATTCTAATCGAGTTGTTTTAACCTTAAGGATTTGTAGACCTAATCAAGAGTTTATGACTAAAAGCACTCCCACTCAAACCAATAAATTCATATGCTTTACTAATTTTAAACATAAAATTGTATTTCTAGTCTAACCGGAAACATACAAATTTAATTAAAATTTAAAGCTCATATAAATTTATAATTGAATCCAAAAATTTAATTTTAATTTCAGTCACATTTAAATTAATTTATGATTTTAATTTTAGTAAAATAATTAGAATAAATGCCATTTATTATAATTATAATATTCAAAATTAAAATCCAAGAAATTAATTCAAATTATTAATTTTAAAATCAATTAAAATTACGTGAACTGAAATTTTCAAATTAAACATTCAAAAACGATCTAATCGAAACGCAAACATCCTATGCGTTGCACGCCCATGGGCTGTACGCACACAGCCATTGCTGGCCATGTGCGCGCAGCCCATGCGCTCGTTGCATAGCTGCTGCTGTCCCATACGCAAGCCTCCGCACAGCGCCCACCGCACGCGAGCTATCGCTCGCAGCGCGCGCGCGTTACCGCGCTCGCTGGTGCGCGAGATCGCTCGCTGGTGCGCGCGAGCCATCGCTCGCTGGGGCGCTGCATCGCTCGCTGGTGCGCGCGAGCCATCGCTCGCTGGCGCGCGAGATCGCTCGCTGCGCGCGCGCGAGCCATCGCTCGCTGGTGCGCGAGATCGCTCGCTGCGCGCGCGCGAGCCATCGCTCGCTGGTGCGCGAGATCGCTCGCTGGGCGGGCGACGTCGCGCGCTGTGCGCGCGAGTGATGCTGTGCGCAGCGCTCGTGGCACGCGAGCTTGCGCTCGCTGCGCACGAGGTTGCGCGCTGTTGTGCGAGGCAGCGCGCGCTGTGGCGCAGCTCGCTTGCTGCCCACACGCGACTGCCTTGGCTCGCCCTTCGCCCATGCCCATTCGTTCATTGCTCGTGGCACACGACACAAGGCAGGGCTGCTGCCTTGTGCTCGTGCACTACGCCCTTGCTCATTGCATTCGTGCCGCACGGGCGACGAGCTCCCTTGCTCGTCGTCGCATGCCCGCATTATACAACACCCCTTAAGGGTAACACGAAGCGTCCATTGCTTCGTGCGTGCAAGTTATATGAACGAATCGCATAAAAATTTAAAATTTATATTTAAAATTAATGACAAATTAATAAATATTATTAATTTCATAATTTTAGGGCGAAAAATCGAAAATTTATTATCCAATTGATTTCCGATTGTTATGGATTCAAGTCTAGGTCATAAAATTTAAAATTTATCGTAAATTTACAATTTTTATGGTGGTTTTTAATCATAGGTTTCTAATTAAATTACAATTAATTATGAAAATCAAATTAATTCTAAATTATTCTAATTTTCAACAAATTAATCATAATTACAAATTAGATTGCATAATTAACAAGACTAGGCATTCAAACTTGTTAAACATATGCAGTAGGTCAATCAAAAATTCAAGATTTATCAACAAGAATCGCAAATATTTAATTTAACATCTTAAATTTACGAAATTTTGCATTCGAAAAACTAAAACCTTCGAAAAGTCATAGTTAGGCTTCGAATTTGAGAATTCTGGGTTCGGCAGAAAAATACTATTTTTGTCAAAATTTTAGAATGCCTTTTACATGCGGAATTGACACAAAAATCACTCAATTCGGATGCGTAACGAAGAAACTGCCGAAAAACTGCGTACGTATAATTAAATAAACGCAATTTGCAATTAATTAACAATTACGAAAATTAATCACCCCTTTTAATTCTTGCAAATTTGTAATATTTAACCATGTTCATGCAATTTAGATTATGAAAATAATAAGGGGCTCGTGATACCACTGTCAGGTTATGATACATATGACATTTACATAGATCATGCGGAAACAACCATTAACCCAGGAAACATATTATTTACACATAATCATATAGCATAATTAGATGCATACTCTTTGTTGCGTGCCTTCCCTAGCTGCGCCCGAACCGAACAAGAACAAGTCTTTTAGGACTCCAAGTGTCGTCCCTCCGTAGAAAGTCCACAGCACGTCCGGATCCGCCTTAAGATTGACCAACTAGAATCGCCCTTAAGGTACTCAGAAAATTCGGCACTTTTGGGGCAAGATGGGTGTTTGAATTTTCTCTCAAAACTCACTTTTGAATACTTTGAAACTTGTATATAAATTATGACCCCTAGGCCTTTATTTATAGAGTTATGGAAAAGGAATCGTAATCCTAGTAGGATGCGAATTAATTGGAATTAGAATCCTACATGAATTCTATTTAATTAATTTATCCAATTAGGAATAGACATTTAATCATACACTGACTCTTGCTGATTCAGGAATCACGCATGAGCACAAACTCACACACACACGGCAGCCACAAGGACTGCCCATGCGTGCGAGCTGCAGCCCACGCAGCAAGGCCCACGCATCCGTGGCCTTGGCGCGCGCTGGGCTTGTGGCGTGCGTGCTTGCTGGGCGACGGCCTGGCTTCGTGCTGGGCCTTCGTCCGGCAGGCCTCGTCCGATGCTAATTCGTACGATACGCTTCCGATTAAATTTCCATTTCCGGAATCTATTTCCGATACGAACAATATTTAATATTTCCGATTCCGGAATTAATTTCCGTTTCGAACAAATATTTAATATTTCCGTTTCCGGAATTATTTTCCGATTCCGGCAATATTTCCGATTCTGACAATATTTCCGTTTCCGGCAATATTTCCGATTCTGGTAATATTTCCATTTCCAATAATATTTTCCGATACGCACCATGTTTCCGTTTCCGGTAACATCTACGACTTGGATAATATTCATATTTCCGATACGATCCATATTTCCGTTTCCGGCAATATCATCGTTTCCGGAGTATTCATTTCTTGCCTGTGACGATCTTAGCTCCCACTGAAACCAAGATCCGTCGGTTCCGAATATTCATAGATGGAGTATTTAATGCCATTAAATACTTGATCCGTTTACGTACTATTTGTGTGACCCTACGGGTTCAGTCAAGAGTAAGCTGTGGATTAATATCATTAATTCCACTTGAACTGAAGCGGCCTCTAGCTAGGCATTCAGCTCACTTGATCTCACTGAATTATTAACTTGTTAATTAATACTGAACCGCATTTATTAGACTTAACATAGAATGCATACTTGGACCAAGGGCATTATTTCCTTCACATACATTATTCAACCAAGCAATGATGCATACGGAATCCCATTCATTCGTCTATGCTCATCAAGTGTTTTTGGGCACTAAGTCTTGCTTAGAGTCATTCCATGAGACATGGGTAGGTAGCCTCGCTTGGAGTCTGCCATCTTGAACCTATCAAGTACTTTATTGATATAAGTGATTTAACTAAGTCCAATCATATTTTTAGATCTACCTCTGTAAATCTTGATGCCCAATATGTACTGTGTTTCTCCTAGATCCTTCATCGAAAAACATTTCCCAAGCCAAATCTTGACAGAGTTCAACATAGGAATGTCATTTCCGATAAGTAATATGTCATCGACATATAATACTAGAAAAGCAATTTTGCTCCCACTGACCTTCTTGTATACACAAGATTCGTCTGCGTTCTTGATGGAACCAAAGTCACTGACTGCTTCATCAAAACGTATATTCCAGCTCCTGGATGCTTGCTTCAATCCGTAGATTGATTTCTTTAGCTTGCATACCTTTTTAGCATTCTTTGGATCCTCAAAACCCTCAAACTATGTCATAAACACAGTTTCTGTTAAAACGCCATTTAAGAAAGCGGTTTTGACATCCATCTGCCATATTTCGTAATCGTAATATGCAGCGATTGCTAACATTATCCGAATAGACTTTAGCATTGCAACTGGTGAAAAGGTTTCATCGTAATCCACACCGTGGACTTGCCTGTAACCTTTTGCAACCAATCTAGCTTTAAAAACTTCAAGTTTCCCATCCTTGTCCTTTTTCAGTTTGAAAACCCATTTGCTTCCTATGGCTTGGTAGCCATTTGGAAAATCGACCAAATCCCAAACTTGGTTTTCAGACATGGAGTCTAATTCAGATTGCATGGCTTCATGCCATTGCTTGGAGCTAGGGCTCGTCATAGCTTGTTTGTAAGTCGCAGGTTCATCACTTTCAAGTAATAGAACATCATAGCTCTCGTTCGTCAAAATCCCTAAGTACCTTTCCGGTTGAGATCTATATACCTGCGATCTACGCGGGGTTACATCTCTAGATTGACCATGATTCTCACCAGATACTTCTAAAGATCTCTGAGTTTCATCCTGAATGTCATCTTGAGCATTCTCTAGAGTTTGTTGTTCGACTCGAATTTCTTCGAGGTCTACTTTTCTCCCACTTGTCATTTTGGAAATGTGATCCTTTTCCAAAAAGATACCATCTCGAGCAACAAACACCTTGTTCTCAGATGTATTGTAGAAGTAATACCCCTTTGTTTCCTTTGGATAGCCCTCAAGGATACATTTGTCAGATTTTGGATGAAGTTTGTCAGAAATTAATCGTTTGACGTATACTTCACATCCCCAAATCTTAAGAAAAGACACTTTTGGAGGCTTTCCAAACCATAACTCATATGGAGTCTTTTCAACAGCTTTAGACGGAGCTCTATTTATAGTGAGTGCAATTGTATTTAGTGCATGTCCCCAAAATTCTATTGGAAGTTCGGCCTGACCCATCATTGATCTAACCATGTCTAGCAAGGTTCTGTTCCTCCGTTCCGACACACCGTTCCATTGTGGTGTTCCAGGAGGAGTCAATTCTGATAGAATTCCACATTCTTTCAGATGGTCATCAAATTCATAGCTCAGATATTCACCGCCTCTATCAGACCGCAGTGCCTTAATCTTCTTGCCTAATTGATTCTCTACTTCACTCTGAAATTCCTTGAATTTGTCAAAGGATTCAGACTTATGCTTCATTAGGTAGATATTACCATATCTACTGAAGTCATCAGTGAAAGTGATAAAGTAGCTGAAACCACACCTAGCATTTGTACTCATTGGTCCACATACATCTATATGGATTAAACCCAATAGTTCAGTTGCTCTTTCTCTAACTTTAGAGAAAGGTTGCTTTGTCATTTTGCCAAGTAAACATGATTCGCACTTACCATAATCCTCTAAGTTAAATGGTTCTAGAATTCCTTCCTTTTGAAGTCTTTCCATGCGTTTCAAGTTAATATGGCCTAATCGACAATGCCACAGATAGGTGAGATCTGAATCATCCTTTTTGGCCTTTTTGGTATTTATGTTATAAACTTGTTTGTCGTGATCTAATAAATAAAGTCCATTGACTAATCTAGCAGATCCATAAAACATCTCTTTAAAATAAAACGAACAACTATTGTCTTTTATTAAAAAGGAAAATCCCTTAGCATCTAAGCAAGAAACAGAAATGATGTTTTTAGTAAGACTTGGAACATGGAAACATTCTTCCAGTTCCAAAACTAGCCCAGAGGGCAACGACAAATAATAAGTTCCTACAGCTAATGCAGCAATCCGTGCTCCATTTCCCACTCGTAGGTCGACTTCACCCTTGTTTAACTTTCTACTTCTTCTTAGTCCCTGTGAATTGGAACATAAGTGTGAGCCACAATCTGTATCTAATACCCAAGAAGTTGAATTAACAAGTATACAGTCTATAACGAAAATACCTGAAGATGGAACGACTGTTCCGTTCTTCTGATATTCCTTTAGCTTCGAGCAATCTCTCTTCCAATGCCCCTTCTTCTTGCAGTAGAAGCATTCGGATTCAGAAGTGGGTTGACTGACCTTCCTCTTTTCAGACTTGGCGCCAGTTTGCTTAGTTGGGCTGGCCTTGTTGTCACCTTTCTTAGCATTCCTCTTCTTTCCAGATTTCTTGAACTCGCCCCCACGCACCATAAGCACATCTTGCTTATCACTTTTTAGCGTTTTTTCAGCGGTCTTTAGCATACCGTGAAGCTTAGTGAGCGTTTTGTCCAGACTATTCATACTGTAGTTCAGTTTGAACTGATCATACCCGTTATGAAGAGAATGGAGGATGGTGTCTACAGCCATTTCCTGAGAGAATTGCCGATCCAGCCGACTCATATTCTCAATGAGTCCAATCATTTTGAGAACATGTGGACTTACGGACTCACCTTTCTTAAGCTTGGTCTCAAGAATTTTCCTATGAGTCTCGAATCTTTCGACTCGAGCCAGATCTTGGAACATGTTATTTAACTCACTGATGATCGTGAAAGCATCTGAGTTGATGAACGTTTTCTGTAGATCTGCACTCATGGTTGCAAGCATTAGACATTTCACATCCTTGTTGGCATCAATCCAACGATTGAGGGCTGCCTGAGTGACCCCTTCGCCTGCGGCTTCGGGCATCGCCTCTTCCAGGACATACTCCTTTTCTTCCTGCATAAGAACTATTTGCAAGTTCCTTTGCCAGTCAAGGAAGTTTTTCCCGCTCAACTTCTCCTTTTCGAGAATTGATCGAATGTTGAATGAATTGTTGTTTGCCATAATTAAAACTACAATTGAAAAAGAATAAACAAATAAATAATCATTCACAGTTTCTCTTAATAAACTTAAATTCTAGCATACATGCATAATTCAATGTTCATTAAGCATTTTATTCAAGTTATGTGTTCCGGCAGGTGTGAATAAAATGATTCCAAGATCCTAAAAACCATTGAAGAATTAAGCACATTATGTATTTAGACTCAATTCTAAAATCTTTTAGGGAAGCAAAAGCCTTTTGCTAATAGTCTAGAAACTACTCTTGGTTGATAGGTACGTCTAAGAACTTATTAGGTAAACCTATCGATTTTTCCACGACATAAAAGGACTCCTTACTTATATCGTTGAGTTTCACCAAAACTAACATGTACTCACAATTATTTGTGTACCTTACCCCTTTATTATCGATAAGTAACACCTCGCTATGGCGGAAAACTATTACTAAGATCGATGAAAAAAGGATATCCAAGTAAGTGTTATTTTGGCATGGCACCTTTTAACTCAATTTTTAAGTTTGGAACTTAAGGCTCTTACTATGTTGGTTAGATTTTAAGTGAACTAAAATCCTTAATCATGCAACATAATCAAGCTTTGACCTCATGCACATTTAAGACATATTTAAAAGCAATAAATAACTTAAAACATGCATAAGATAAATGTGATCTAGTATGGCCCGACTTCATCTTGAAGCTTCAACTTCAAAGTCCGTCTCGAAAATCTCCGTGGGAGGCGCCATTTTCTTCAAATAGGATAAGCTATATTTAAACTAATTACAACTATTTGATGGTATGCAAACCATATTTGAATTGAAAAACAAATTTGGTGCTTTAGACCAATTACATTCAAATTAATGGTACGCAGACCATATTTTATATCCTATTTGGGCCATACTAGTCACTTCATAACCTGCAAAACAGTACATATGCAATATATACCATTCACCCATTCATTATCATGAATGGCCCACATAATTGGTTAGTTAAAACACGTTATGCATCACATAAATATTTGCAGCAATTAATCAAGGGCACCAATAATCTACCAATTATTCAGTCCTTATTAATTCTAATCAAGTTGTTTAACCTTAAAGGATTTGTAGACCTAATCAAGAGTTTATGACTAAAATTGCTCCCACTTAAACCAATAAATTCATATGCTTTACTAATTTTAAACATAAAAATGTATTTCTAGTCTAACCGGAAACATACAAATTTAATTAAAATTTAAAGCTCATATAAATTTATAATTGAATCCACTTATTTAATTTATTTCAGTTGAATATAACGAATTTAAATTAATTCAAGGTTTAATTTTAGTAAAATAATTAGTATAAATTAAAATTTATAATAATTATAATAATCAAAATTAAATCCCGAGAAAACAATTAAAATTATTAATTTTAAAAATTAATTAAAATTATTTCCGAACTGAAAATTCAAAATTAAATTTGAAACGAATCAATCGAGACACGACGAGGCACTTGGGCTTGCACCCAAGCCCCATCGAGTGCACGAGGCTTAGCGCCCCTTGATTGTTCGTACAGCAACACGCAAGCAACCACACGCAACGCAGCAGGCGCCCGCTTGCTCGTCGCCTTGCGTCTGCTTGCTTGCTGGGCTTGGCAGCACGCGCTGTGGCGCAGCACGCTTGCTGCCCACACGCGTCTGCCACTGGCTTACGCCTTGCCCTTCGCCCTTGCCCACCCGCCCACATGCGCACAGCACTCGACACAGGGCAGCGTGCTGCCTTGTGCTCGTGTGCCATGGCCCTTGCTCGTTGCATCGTACCGCATGGGCGACAAGCTCCCTTGCTCGTCGTCGCATGCCCGCACTATACAACACCCCTTAAGGGTAACACGTAGCGTCCATTGCTTTGTGCGTGCAAGTTTTATGAGCGAATTGCATAAAAATTAAAACTTTTATTTCCAAAATTAATGACAAATTAATAAATCATATTAATTTCATAATTTTAGGGTGAAAAATCAAAAATTTATTAATCAAATAATTTCCGATTAACATGGATTCAAATCTAGGTCATAAAAATTAAAATTTTAACATAAATTAACCATTTTTATGGTGGATTTTAATCATTGGTACCTAATTAAATTATTAATTAATCATGAAAATCAAATTAATTCTAAATTATTCGAATTTCAACAAATTAATCATAATTACAAATTAGGTTGTATAATTAACAAGTCTAGGCATTCATAATTGTTAAACATATACAGTAGGTCAATCAAAAACTCAAGATTTATCAACAAGAATCGCAAATACTTAATTTAACATCTTAAACTTACAAACTTTTGCGTTCGAAAAACTAAAACCTCCGAAAAGTCATAGTTAGGCTTCGAATTTGGGAATTCTGGGTTCGGCCGAAAAATACACTTTTTGTAAAAATTTTAGAATGCCTTTTACATGCGGAATTGACACAAAAATCACTCGATTTGGATGAGTAACGAAGAAACTGCCGAAAAACTGCGTACATATAATTAAATAAACGCAATTTGCAATTAATTACGAAAATTAATCACCCCTTTAATTCTTTGCAAATTTGTAAAATTTAACCATGTTTATGCAATTTAGATTATGAAAAAAATAAGAGGCTCTGATACCACTGTTAGGTTATAATACATATGAATAAACATAAATCATGCGGAAAAACCATAAAGCCAGGAAACATATTATTTACACATAATCATATAGCATAATTTAGATGCATACACTTTGTAGCGTGCCCTCCCTAGCTGCGCCCGAACCGAACAAGAACAAGTCTTTAGGACTCCAAGTGTCGTCCCTCCGTAGATAGTCCACAGCACGTCCGGATCCGCCTTAAGATTGACCAACTAGAATCGCCCTTAAGGTACTATAATTTTCGGTAATTATGGGCAAGAATGTGACTGAATTTTTGCTCTCAAAAATCACTTTGAATACTTCAAAACTCGTTATAAATTGTGAACCCAGGCCACATATTTATAGGGGTATGGAAAGAGAATTGGAATCCTACTAGGATACGAATTAATTAAATTAGAATCCTAGTAGAACTCTTATTTAATTAATTTATCTTTTAGGATTAGGAATTTAATCATTAAATGAATCCTATACGCTTTAGGTTTTGTATGTGAACACAAACACACACGCACGCACAGCAGCTCACGAGGGGCGTCATGCGCGCGCGCACAGCCCACGAGCAACCGCAGCCCACTGCCACGAAGCCCACACGCTGCCGCAGCCTTGGCGCGCGCTGGGCCTGCCTTGCGGTGGGCCTGGCGCAGCCTTGGCTGGTGCGTTGTGGCGCGCGTTTCTCTTGCTGGACGTGGGCCTGGCTTCGTGCTGGGCCTTCGTCTAGCAAGCTCGTCCGATGCTAATTCGTACGACGCGCTTCCGATCAATTTCCCGATTCCGGATTTCATTTTCGATACGAACAATATTTAACATTTCCGATTCCGGAATCAATTTCCGTTTCGAACAAATATTTAATATTTCCGTTTCCGGAATTATTTTCCGATTCCGATAATATTTCCGATTCCGACAATATTTCCGTTTCCGACAATATTTCAGATTCCGGTAATATTTCCATTTCCGATAATATTTTCCGATACGTACCATGTTTCCGTTTCCGGCAACATCTACGACTTGGATAATATTTATATTTCCGATACGATCCATATTTCCGTTTCCGGCTATATCATCGTTTCCGGAGTATTCATTTCTTGCTTGTGACGATCTCAGCTCCCACTGAAATCAAGATCCGTCGATTCCGAATATCCATAGATGGAGTATTTAATGCCATTAAATACTTGATCCGTTTACGTACTATTTGTGTGACCCTACGGGTTCAGTCAAGAGTAAGCTGTGGATTAATATAATTAATTCCACTTGAACTGAAGCGGCCTCTAGCTAGACATTCAGCTCACTTGATCTCACTGAATTATTAACTTGTTAATTAATACTGAACCGCATTTATTAGACTTAATATTATATGCATACTTGGACCAAGGGCACTATTTCCTTCACTCTCACTCTCATATTTTCTTAGGTTTGTGTTCAAGTGTTCGAATCGAGTTTTTGTTAAGTGTCTGAGTCGGGTTTGTGTTCAAGTGTCCGAGTCGAGTTTTTTTTGGATATAAGTGTCTGATTTCAGTTGTTCTATTCTTTTATTTCAGAAATAAGGTCTTGGTGCATGAAGAAAATAGGGACCAGATTTGATAAAGTTGTTGACATTGGACCCGATCAGTTGACACCATATGCTATTAAGATGTTGGAAGAGAGGAGTGTTGATTCAAGGTTCTGTTCTGCAAGTAATGCTGGGGGGTGAGTTTGAGGTTACAGATGGTCATGTGAAGTTCCCAATTAGGCTAACTGCTGGGGTGTGTGGTTGTGGTAAATGGCAAGGGTGTGGCATACCTTGCAAGCATGCTCTTAGGGTCATATACCATCAGAGACTCATGCCTACTGAATTTGTCATTCCATACTTCAAAGGGGCAACATATAAGCTCACATACTCAGAACACATTCACCCAATGCCTGACTCAACACAGTGGCCCACATTTGACCTACCTAGGATTCTTCCCCCGATAATGAAAAGAGCAGCTGGTAGACCAGCCAAGCAGAGAAAAAGGGGTGCTCATGAGAAGAAAAAGGGGAAGAGAAGCACTGCTGTGAAGTGTGGGAAGTGCAAGAAAGTTGGGCACAGCTCAAGAACCTGTAAGGGAGGCTCCACTGCCAAACAGAGGAAGGAATCTGCTGCTGCTGCTGCTGGTGGTGCATCAACATCTACTGCTGGAAAGAGGAAGGGCTCAACATCTGCTGCATCAAAGGGAAAGAAGGCCAGAGATGCATAACTGTTAGTAAGCATAGGTTTTAGTTTACCATTTCTGTTTTTATGTTCATGACACATTTTGGAAACAAGTCTAAGTTGTGCCACATTTTTGTTGTTTTTTGTAAAGTTCCCAACAACTTGATGTTCAGTTTATTTTGGAAACAATCAGTTACTCTATTATTGATAAATGAAATTTAGGTTCTCGTGCCATTACAACTATCATGGTTTGGCTTCATTACTTCCTGATTACAGACATAAACATTGCAACTCCTATTTTAATTGCATTAGCTTGGAATTTTTTGAGCTCTTTCACTCTCTTCTTCAGTTTCTTGAGTTCGTTACTCATATTGTTGTTGTCGTCCGATGTTCCTTCATACTCCATGTTGCTTTGTTGTTTCTGGTGTTGTTGATTTGGTTGCTGCACATTGCCTTTGCACCACATAATAGTTACAAGGATCACACTTGTAATATAGCCTCTGTGGATTTTTTGATGTCTCCCAGCTTTTTATTGCACATTCTTTTGCACAAACTGGACAACATTTGTTTGGAACAATGATGTAGGAAAATAGATTGGATGATGATGTATTGGGTGAGGAACTCATGTTGAATGTGGAGGGGAGGGGGAGGTGCTGCTGTTGTGTTGTTGTTGTTGCAGTTGCAGTTGTTGTCTGGTTATTGTTGGTGTTGTTTTTGGTTGTTGTTGCAGTTGCAGTTGCTTTCTTGTTGATGTTGGTGCTGTTCAAAGGGGTTGTTATTGTTGTTGTTCTCTTGTTGATGTTGGTGCTGATGTTGGTTGTTGATGTTGGTGCTGCTGTTGGTGCTGCTGTTGGTTGTTGTTGTTGTTGTTGTCTTGGTGCTGCTGTTGGTTGTTGTTGTTGTTGTTGTCTTGTTGATGTTGTTGCTGCTGTCTTGTTGATGCAGATGGGGGGTTGGGGGCTAATGTTGGGGGTTTTAGTTGCTGGTGTTGCTGTTCTGCAAGGGGGGAATGGGTTAATGGGGGGTATATGTAAGGGAAATCAGTGATGGCAACGGCTATATTATTCAAAACTAACGGCTAGTTTTTTGGAAAAAATTGAACCAAACCCCAGGGGTATTTGGTGCATTGTATCAAACCTTATGGGTATTTGGTGCAATGTATTTTAACTAATTAATTGCCTAACGGAGGGTTAACGTCCGTCAGCCAAATGTGCATTTATTGTATTTATTGCTTACGTCGGGGGCATTTGATGCATTAGGGAAACATTAGGGATATTTGGTGTATTATTTGCAAACCTCATGATCATTTAATGAAAAATTCGTAAAATAATTCCAAATCATTCGTGTCATGCAAAAAACGATACGGAGTAACCCGAGTAAGCACTAAGTAAGGGGTAGCTAGCCAAGTAGGCGACATCAATAGTTTGATACACACCTTTAAGTTACGTGTAATTGCTAAAAAAAAAAAAAAAAATTCAACCTAATTTGTCAAGGATTTGTATTTGAACTTTTGTCGATCCTTTAAGTACATATGAAGTATAAAATAAGTTAATACGAAGTACTCCCTCCGTCCCTTAATACTCGCACCGCTTTTTTTTCGGGTCGTTCCTTAATACTTGCATCGTTTCTATAAATGGAAATTTTTATCAATATTATATTATTTCTCACACTTACCTACTACCCCACCTACACCCCTATTCTTTACAAAAAATTATTTAAAAATTCACATCCTCCACTCACCACCTCTTACACATTTTCCACTAACAATATTAAAAAACATACTTCACTATCAACTAACACCATTAAATTAATAAGTCAATTCAAATGTCTTAAACTCTGCACCGGTCAAACCGGTGCGAGTATTAAGGGACGGAGGGAGTATAAGTTTATAGAAAATATAAAACAAGTTAATTATTTACCTTTGGAATGTAAAATGACGGGGAAAACACTTACTGTTAGGCCCTTTTCGGTTAAATTAGCGGTGGCGGGTAACGGTTAGCGGTTGAGTAGCGGGTAGCGGTTCGAGTAGCAGATAACGGCTAGCTGTCAAAGTAACGGCTAACTGATATGAGTGTTCAGTAAAAGTAGTAGTTGATATTCTCAAATAAAATAAAAGGTAAAATATTGTTTAAACTTTATTATAAATTTACCAAAAGCTACCCGGTACATTACAAGCTACTAATTTTAACGTTTGACAAAAGCTACCAAAACGCTACCTCTACCGCTAACCGCTATCTAAAACGATACTTTGCCTTATCTTTATAAATTTTACAAGTAGCGTCTTGATTAGGTCAAAACGCTACCCTCTACCTCAAACGCTACTGCCGAATACGCCCTAAGTGCAAGCAATTTCCAAAATCATTGTTTTATCTTTATCGTGCCATCTAATTTTATATCAAGGCGAATATATTTTGTGTCCCGCACTCTAAGTTACCAGTAATTTATTTTCCAGATAATACAAGTACATAAGAAATATAAAACAAGCTAGTATAAGTTCATATACTTCATAAGTTTAGATAAGGTTGTTTTAAACTAGTAAGGTGAATTATTTATATTGTATTGTTACTCTCTTAGAGTAAAGTGTGTAATTCTAAGGTTGAGGAGAATAAGGAGATCCACTTAAAATAATCCAAGTCAACAAACTTAAACATGAATGCATGACAATCCAGTACTAGGTAGTGGTAACCTTGACTGCTAAATCTCTAACGGATTATTAATTGTATATTTAACTATTATAACAAAATGAATATTATCAATTCCGAGAGCAAAATATACAGTCAAACAATACAATAATGTTGTTGTAAAACCTTTTTTTATTTATGCGACATTAAGCTTATATTAACATTTAACTAGTTTTTGGGCCCGGGCGATGCTCTGGGTTACTACATTAATAAAATTCACATTTACTTATATTTTTTTCTTTTTGAATGATAATATGAAATGTGTAATAGCTTATGGTAAAAGATTTATCCTTTAAACTCAAGGTCAAGGGTTCAAACCTTACGCAAGCCATGATTGAAATTCTTTTTATGCATATGAAGATTACATGGAGCGAACGCCACATAAGCAGAGCGCCACGTGTCACATATACTTTCTTTTAGATTTTTCTTGAGTTCAATATTTCACAAAATACAAGTATACTATAAAGTGAAAAACATCCATCAAGCTCGTCTACTTCACAAAAACACTACGTCGTTTATCATGAGAAATATATTTTCAATTATACCATCTTACAATTTGTATAATTTATTTTCTAGTGGGACCAAGCGATTCAAATTAATAAACACCAAATTAGATATATGCATCCATGCAAGGCATTTATGTAGTTGATGCTTATGAGACGTATGACATCATTTTTATTCATGGTTGTCCTAATTCTTTAATTTTTTTTCCAAAATAGTCATATAAAAAATAAAGTCACATAAAATTTATTAGTTTTTTAGACTTTATGTTAACATTCATTTATAAATGAATGTGAATAGATAAACCACAATTGGTGGTTGGTTAAGACGGTAATGAGAGTTATCAACCACACTTGAGGTCTAGAGTTCGAACCTCATTGTATGTATTGATTTTTGGTTGTCCATGATATGACATATCATTTGGTGAGTGAATGATGTGGCGTAGAAGGAAGAGTACTACGTGACACATATACGTTTTTCTCAACGCCTTTTAATATATTAGTATAGATTTTTTTTTTGTAAAACTTTTTCATCTATGCGAAATTAAGCCTATATCGACATTCAATTTTTTGTTGTTATAAAACCTTTTCATTTATGCGAAATTAAGCCTATATCAACATTCAATAATGTTGATTGCATATGTTTTGGAATTTTGATGTATACACAGGGCATCGAGCAATCGTGCCCAATCTTCGATAGTAGACTATAATTTACGCTATGCGTCAAAAGTTTCAACCTTTACCCTTTAACATTGAACCTATTCATCACAATAAATTATAACCCAATATTTCATGCAATCCTTAAGGGGTGTCAATTTCCAATCCGACCCAGTGAACCCGATGGGTTTGTCCGACCGTTTAGAATCCGAACTGTTTAGAACCCGCGATTAAAGATTCGAAATCCGATCCAGTCTGATTATATTCAACCTGAATCCGACCCAACCCGTTAATATTGATCCGATTAAGATCCGAATCTGATAACAGACCGATCAGTGACAATCCGAATCCATTTAATCCGAACCGGAGCGATCCGAAACCCGTTTATGATCCGATCCATTTGAACCCGAATTCGTTCCAACCCGAGGAAATTCGATCCGTTTGTAATATGTGACCCGTTTAATCCGAACCGTTTCAACCCATGACCCGTTTAAAACCAATTTCGATCCGAACCCTTTTAACCCAAACTGTTCACAACCCATAAGAGAACATTGATATCGTTGCACTACAATTAAGCGTACGACTATTATTTATACGGTGTACTTGTACTTCATTCTCCCTTTATATACTCTGCTCAAATGAAACTTGTAATTGATGTAGATTTAAGGCGTAAAGAACTTTTAGGAACGGATTAGTATTAAACTAAGTCACATACTCAATAACTCATATTACTTATCTTAAATTCTTATTACTTTTAAAAGTTAGTTATCGTTTTCGTCTCCTAATTAAGTCATCGATATTATAATTATATAATTTGGAACCAAATGGACCCGACTCGGATTCCAACCCGCTACTGAATAACCCGATCCGACCCGTGTTAGTCTGTTACCCGATTAATCCGATCCGATATAAATCCGACCCGATATGAATCCGAATCCGTATAGTCCGGCTAAACCCGTTAACAATCCGTCATGTTCCAATCCGATCCGATCCGACCCAATCCGACTACAATCCAACCCGTTTACAACCCAATCCGATATGAACCCATGCATAAAACGATCCGATCCGATCCGTTGAGTTTTCAATCCGAGCCGGTCCGACCCGTTAGCCAAATTAATCCGTTCCAACCCGAATCCAATGAGTCTGACCCAAACCCGATCCGTTGATCCGATTTGACACCCCTACATGGTAGACTACTAGACTTCCACTCCTCAAACCCATTAGGTTCATTTTTAATATCTAAAATTATATATAAGTAAAAATTATAAAAAATTATATTTATAAAATATATATCGATACAATTCTAGTACGATCCGAATGACTATAATTTTTCTAACGTATGAATCACAAAAAATGACCAAAATCTTAATATAAATAGTGTAAAATGAAAATGGTGCAATATTTAAACATTGGAGAAAGTAGGTCATTTGATTCACCTTACGGCCAAAATTAAAAAAAACCAAAAGGTAAACGCGGGATCCGGAGATGTTCATGAACTCAAAAAATGTGTGGCTCCCCCGTTTTGCAACTTCAATCAGGTAGAGAAAAAATTGAGTCTTGCGACTTTTGCCAGATAGACATCAAAAAGGAAACTTTTTTGTATTTTTTTTGGGATTTCTCCATCTTTTGGCCTTTCTCTTTCCTAGTAATTCATACCAAACGTAACGGAAATACCGTCGTCTCTGCTCTCTTTCTCTCTCTCTCTCCTCTCTCGGTTTTTGCCGTCGCACCCTTGAAAAACCAAAAAGCAATTCTAAGAGAGATTAGCAGAGAGAGAGTAAGAGGGGGGGAAGGTATTTGACAATCAATATTCAAAAGATTTGTGATTTTGCAACGTTACAAGAGCCTTTCTGTTGTGTTTTTATGATTGTTTTGGGTATGTTCGGAAAAATCTTAGGAATGAATCTCAAAATTAATGATACCCATATGATAATTTGATCGATTTTTGGATGTGTAATTCACATTTCATTTGAAGGATTTCCAAGTGGGTATCCGAATTTCTTCATTAATTTCAAGATTTTGTGTTGTAAATCTTGGAATTTAAGGATTTTGGTCATGTGGGTATTTTGAGGGTTTTGAAAAGACTGTGGCTCTCAAGGGTTTTGAATTGGGAATTGGGAATTGGATTGTATTAAATTGAATTGGGTTTTTGGGGCAAAGATTTGTCAATGGTGATGTCGTCAGATAATGTCAAGGGTCTTGTGTTGGCTGTTTCTTCGAGCATTTTTATAGGGTCAAGCTTCATCATTAAGAAAAAAGGTCTTATGAAAGCTGGGACTACTGGTACTCGAGCAGGTTTTGATCCTTCTCATTCTTTGGAATTATTTTGTTGTTGTTATTGTGTATAGAATTCATTTTTTCTTGGAATTAAAATATTGGTATTTTAATAATTATTCTTGGAAATTGAAATTTTGGATTTTTAATGATTGTTTCTTGGCAATGGGAAATGATGGGTAGTTTTTTTTATTAAAGGGTTGCTTTTCTTTACCAGGATCAGGGGGGCACTCATACTTATATGAACCTTGGTGGTGGGCTGGAATGATTACAAGTAAGTTCTAAATCACCAGTTCTTTATTGGATTTTTCGTCATGTTAATGAGAAATGGTTGTGATTGCTCTCTCATCTGTCTGCTTTTGTTTGTGTGTTGCCTTTTGATCTGATTATATGATTCAAGATGATGATTTGAATCATGGACTAATAGTGTTCCTTCATGTATATTTTGCTAGTGATTGTTGGGGAGATAGCTAATTTTGCAGCATATGCTTTTGCACCTGCAATTCTTGTTACTCCTTTGGGAGCCCTTAGTATCATTTTCAGGTTCGGCCAATGCAACATCACAACTCGTTTTCACCTGAATTAAATGTCTGTCTTTATTTTTAATGTATCTCCTAAAGATAGTTTCTGTAATGCAGTTCAGTTCTAGCTCATTTTATCTTGAAGGAAAAGTTGCACATATTTGGTATGCTTGGTTGTGTTCTCTGTGTGGTCGGATCAACCACTATTGTTTTACATGCTCCGCATGAGAGGGATATTGAATCTGTTAAGCAAGTATGGACGCTCGCCACTGAGCCAGGTAATTGAATCTGCTTGGCCTTCTCTTTTCATGCTTTAAAGATTTAAATAATTGGCATATTTTGTGGTGTACTTTTAAAAGACTGAAATTCACACGGTGTTAGCCATTTTTTTTTTTATAATTCCGTATTATTTTGTATGCGCAAGAACCATTCTTTCAACAACTGAACATTCCTTTGGTGTACCTGTGAAAGCTTGCAGCAGTCGTTTTTCGTTTGTCTTTTGTGTTCATGATGTTTGATATCTATATGGAACTGTCATTGTTTTGTGAACAGGTTTCCTTGTTTTTCGTTTGTCTTTTGTGTTCATGATGTTTGATATCTGCATGGAACTGTCATTGTTTTGTGAACATCTTTGATATTCAACTATCTGCAATTGCAAGAAATAGCTGACAGAAAATTTCTTTGTGAACAGGTTTCCTGGTGTATGCTGCTATTGTTGTAGTGATGGTTCTTGTCCTCATTTTCTACTACGTTCCACGTAACGGCCGGACACATATGATTGTGTACATTGGAATTTGCTCTCTCATGGGGTCTCTTACGGTCTGTTTACTAAAGTCCATCGTTATACATTACAGTTTAGCTTTCTAGTTTAGCCACTCATTGATCTGGCATGACATTGTTTCTGCATATGCAGGTCATGTGTGTCAAAGCTGTGAGTATTGCCTTGAAGTTGACTTTTGAGGGAAATAACCAGTTTAAATTCTTCCAAGCATGGTTCTTCACCATAGTCGTAATTGTTTGCTGTATCTTGCAAATTAACTACTTGAACAAGGTAATTCATGAAATATAGTTAAATCCTTGCCCTCTACAGAGTGCTGTATTGTTCTTGCTCTTTTTCTGTTGTATCAATTCATCCATTCAGCAATCCTCTTGGAAACGTGATTTGCGTTCGAAATTCTGTTATGACGATGATCATTGTTGCTTTCTTATTGCTAAATGCCTGGGACTTGTCATGAGCAAGATGTTGTTTTAAGTTTTTTTGGTTTATTCAATACATAGTACATGTTGGCTTACCATGCATTTAGTTGGTTCATAACTTTTCGACACACCATATTTTTCTAAATGCTCAACTTGTGATATGATGTTGCTTTTTCTAGAGATCACTAGCTTCAAATAATTTTGCTAATCAGCTAAGTGTAGAGTACACCTTGAGCTGGATATTAGGTTAGTTGAGGCAATTGTTTTTCCCTTGGCCAATATAGATAGCTGTATCACTCAAAATCTACATTTACCTCGAACTGTATTGAATATTTGAGACTCTGAAATGGGTTTTGATTTCATTTCGCGCTACAAAATTTTACATGGTGGATAGTTTGAGATTTGATGTTTCATCTCTGTATGAAACTCTTGTTATAAACTTAAAATTTTACATGGTGGATAGTTTGAGATTTGTTGTATATTCCATCCTTGATTGTCAGAGATGAAGAGGTAGACCCATGAATACTTGAAACTTAGGTTATGACTAGCTCCAGTTCCTGTTAAAATCATCAATTTTCATAAAGGTCACTTTATCTCCATAAAACAACACTCTAAAACTAGAGTTAAGAAAAGCTCTGCATTTCAATTTAAGGATCTGCTATCTGGATATCCCGGAAAGCCAACCTAAAGTACCTTCTTCTGATTTTGCATGTAATGATCATCGTAATCTAAAACTATAAATTCAAGGTACATACCTAGACAAGCCACAACTGTATAGGTTTTCCATCTACCTAAATAGGTGGCACCTATTCTTTTATTATGCTTATTGGTTGTTATGCCAGACACATCATCATTAATACTAAACTCGGTATACTGGAAATGGAAAGTTTGACCTATTTCTCCTCATAGTAAGATATCTAATGATACGTTTACAAAATTACAACCTCTCATCTTATTCAAAACTCCAACCTTTACTCTTTGGTAGGCTTTTGACTCAATATAACAGCCTACTAATTGTGCTAAAATAAATAAATGGGAGTTTCTGCATGAGCTCATCATCCGGTGTAGAATTGATAGAAGGATGAAATTAGCCGGAAAAAAGTTTGTAGGTATCTGTTGATCTTGCTTGCTAAGCATTTGTGATCAATCATGAGTGTTTGTGTATCTTTAATTTGTTCTATACTGCTTTATAAAGGCTTCCTGGAAGTTCAACTGATACTCAAAACTTTTGCAGGCGCTGGACACCTTTAACACTGCTGTTGTATCGCCTGTCTACTACGTCATGTTTACTTCACTGACCATCCTTGCCAGTATGATCATGTTTAAGGTAATGCTGTCATCTTTTTTAATTTGTAATTTTTAAAGTTGCTATTGTGAAATTATCATTTTAAGATACAAACAAACCCTAGATAAAATTTCATCTAGTTTTTCTCACTCGATGATGAAACATCGGCGATCCTATAAGTGGTTTAGAGTATTGGTAGTAGAAATGAAGAAATCTATCTCGATTCCAGATTTTCAACCTTGTTGCACAAAAAGATTTGAAAGGTGAAGAGACAATCATGAAAAAAATTCCCACCAAAAAGTGTCAACATAAATATTCCACCAAATGAATTTGACACTTTTGGTAGGACCCACACCCATCCATATCTCTCTTAGATATTTAAAACTTAGATAAAACGAGTTTTCTTAACGCATTATTGGATTGCTGGTCACGACTCACGACTACGTTAATATCTTGACATCTGTTCTTGCACTAAATGAATATTCTTCTTACAGAGTTACAGTTATGATGTTGAATTGGTGTTACTATTTTGGCACACCACTTTACAGTTAACACTTGACTTACACCTTCGTATGTTTTGATGTGCTCAATCTTCACTCCAAAAAGAATAAACTAGTCTTTTCTGATGAACACATGTAGTTGGATGTAACGGTTTAGATAGACGTCTACGAATGTAATACTCCGTAGTTTTAAGGAGTTTTAATCAAGATTTTTCACCATTTGTTACCCTCTCATTCTTTCAGAAAAGTACATGAAAATCTTTCTTACGATCCAAAAGCTTAATATTTGAATATGGTGCACAAGTTAATTCAGTTGCGTGCTATGTTTTGCTGACCGTTTTATTGCTGAAATTGTTCAGGATTGGGATTCACAGAATGGTTCACAAATAGCAACAGAATTGTGTGGATTTGTAACGATTTTGTCAGGGACATTTCTGCTTCACAAAACAAAGGATATGGGAAGTACACCAGCAGCAGCAGCAGTACCTGTAACTGAACTTGTTAGGCAATATAGCAGCAATTGCATTCGTGATAGTTCTAAGCATTCTGACCGCCATGGTAGCCCAGATCGCAATTGCAGAGAATAAGCTCCCTCCATTTTCCAGACATCCAACTTATATTTTTTGGACAGATGATGATATCTTGTGTCTTGCTGCACAAAGTTTGGGCTTGAAATGTTCATCACAAATACAAAATGGCCAATTTTTTAATTTGGCAGAAACAAGTGCAGATAAATTTCTGATTAAAGGGTGGGTAAATATATTCGTTGCTGTTGCGGAAGGGTCTAATTATTTGTAGGGATACAACCACGTCCATGTTAGCTAGATTTTTCTCTCTTTTTCTCTTTCTTTTTTTTTTCCGCTACACGGATTTGAGGTCGTGACTTGTGAATATGTTTCGGAAAATAAACGGAAATATTGGTTTATGGAAAAGATCGAGTTTTTGAAGTAGAAACTAGAAAGGCAGGTGGAAATGAGTAAGAAATCAGAGCAGTTTTTGTATCAGTATCAATCTTGCAAGTGAAAGATTTCAAGCCATATGTTAAACCTGTTATGATCAGCCAGTATTATACAGAGTATGTATGTGCCTTCAAATTCTAAGATAGAAGATTTCAAACACGAAATGAACACGAGACCAAACACGAACATGACACGACACATTTATCAGCTCTATTTTTTATACGTTTTTCATACTTTCCCTTCCAAAAGAAGTCGGGTCCATAACCTTGATCAACTTTTGTCCATACTTTAGAATACATTTTTGAAAAGAAGACAAAGTGTTATGTTAATTTTAGGAGTAGCGTTTTCACGTTTTGTGGACGACCCGCTAGGTAAAACGCTGTTGTTGAACATGCCCCAAGACCCAAGTAGACATCACAATCTAATGAGGATATTTTAGTCATTCTATCAGTTAAATTCAGAAGTCTATTAGTATTTCCCCTTTTTTATTTTATTACTGGGACATTACTTTCTCTCTCCTTCCCCTATATACCCTGCGCTTTGAACGTTAAAAATGTAAGATTCCGACAATCATCCCTTTTCCGGTGACTTCGTATAAACCCCTAAATCTTCTCACCTTTTTTCTGCGCAAATTTGTGTTACAACCCAGCTTCACATTAACTCCTACTTCCCTCAATTTGAAGAATCATTGGTTCTGAATTTGAAGGTTAGTTATCTATTTTGATGATCGTGTTCAAATCAAGTGTTGATTTTCATCTGGGCATGTATTACTTGTGCAAATATCAAAGTTTAATTGTGTATTTTAGCTTTTAAACATTGATTCAAGTAATGGGTAGTGGTTGATTTTTGAGAGTAGTATCAAATTTTATGAATTCGATGATAACCCCTTTAAAGAGGAAAAAATGGAGTGAGGCAGAGGAAAGAACACTAATTGATAGATATGGAGAGCTGATCTCTAATGGGAATTTGGCAAAGATGAAAACTAGGGAGAAAAAATTCAGACCCATTGCTTTTTATGTGAATTCAGTGCACCATGATAGGGACCCACTTGCATTTCCATGGCAATGGAGTTGGAAAGATGTGTCCACCAAGGTGCAGAACATGAGGCATCAGTATTTGTTGGTTAAACAAAAGATTAAGAAGCAGGAACCGCCGCCATTAGGGGGCGAATTCGTGGGTGGTGTTGAGGAATTTGAGTGGGGTGATGGTCTTTCGCATTGGTCGAATTTCCTTAGGTATAAGGAAGTGTTTGGGGATGTGCCTCTTGTTTTTAGCAATAGTCATGATGATTCTCTGTTGGGTACTGTTAATAATAATAATGATGAGAATGGTGGGGTGTTTAGTGGGAGTAGTAGAGGGGTTGAAATGGTGGATTTTGGCCATTTGGGTCATTCGGGGGAAGAAGATTTTGCCGCGGGGATTGATGGTGGGGAAGATGGTGTGTTGAGTCTTGGTTTTGAGTATGATGGGGAGGAAGGGGAAGAGAATTTTAACAATAGTAGTAGCCATTTAAAGAATGATGGTGATGAAGAGTTTGCATATGAAGAGGTTGAGGTTGAGGCTAATGACGGGCTGGAGTTGAGGAAGAAGAAGAAGAAGAAGGTAATTAAAGGATTTGAGAAGAAGGCATGGAGTTGTTTAGCTAATCAATTGGGACAATTGAAGGAAATGGAAATGCGGTTTGAGCAAAAGGAGCTTGAGAGGGATCGAGAGAGACAAAAGACGGAGAATTTGCGTGTGGAGCGTGAGAAAGAAAGGGAAAAGACGTGGGAAGAGAGGGATAAAGAAAGAGCGAAAAGGGAAAAGATAATGGAGGAGATGAGGAAGCAAACAAGAGTAGAATGGGAAACCATGGAAAAGGAAAGTGAAGAAAGGGAAAGAAGAAGAAGAGAAGAAGTGTTGATTCAGGAAAGGGAATGGGAAGAAAGGATGGATTTGAGAAGGTCTGAATGGAAAAAAAGGATGGATGATATGTTGAATCAACATCGAGCAGAAATGGGACAGATTCAGTCACGGATATTGCACGAACAACAAAATCTCACAAGTCAGTTGCTTACAATAGTTTCACAGTGGTCAGGCCATCCAAGTGATCATACAGGAACGAGCAGTCATTATATATCACAAGTAATGCCGAATATGCACCATGTTAATGGCATGGTTCATGATGATGATACTATTACTAGGGTTCAAGGTGACAACCAGGATGATCAATTTATAGTCGATTGATTCTTCTTCTCCCACTTTTTGCAGCTATATATTTAATATTTGCCATGGCAAAGTGTAGAGTAAAGAGAATTCGGCTGTAACTTAGTGTTGTAGAGTTGGTTACTATTGTAAATTCATCTGATCTGTCTATTACGGATTCTCAGTTAATAAAGGAAATAAAATTCACTCTTTGTTAGGAAACTTGATAAACCCTGGCTTCTTCTTGATTTGATAGTCTTAACAATTTCATGTTTGTCTTGTATGTTGCTCAAAATAGTTTTAATTCATACCGTTAGAACATGTATTGAATCGGTCAAACCCCTTACTGCAACGCCCCAGCACGGGGATCCCCCGAACTTTACGGTATCTGTTATTCTGGATTAGGGTAATTTATTTTGGGCTTATTTTCTGTGTTTTTCCGCATTTATCTAAAGAATACTATATAAACCCTCTAGGTCATAACTTAGTTGTTATTCTGGACTAGGGTAATTTATTTTGGGCTTATTTTCTGAGTTTTTCCGCATTTGTCTAAAGAATACTATATAAACCATCAAGGTCATAACTTAGTTGTATTCTGTAATTTGTACTCCTCAAGATCAATAAAACTTCCCCCCGGACTCTGCCACTTTGTTACTGAACCACGTTAAATTTCTGCATACTTATTTACGTTATTTAATATTTCTTTGCATCCATTATAACACATACAATGACCAGAGTAATACTCTGTATTTAAAGATTTCTTGCAACTAATCCTACATAATGGGGTAAAGGATTCCATATTATGATAGAGTAAATAGGTCTGGAGGTCCCTTAACTTTGCCAAAAGGAGCAGTTAAGTCCCTCAAGTTTCAAAAGGAGCATTTAGGTCCCTCAAAATGGATGGAATAAGCTATTTTTATTAACACCGTTACATTTTCCGTTAAGTTCAATTAAATAATAATAAAACTGATTTTAAATAAAGGGAAATCAATTTACATGTGTATAAATGATTTAAAATAGCTTCTTTTGATTTTGACTTAGCTTTTTCAAGTTCCTTAGCCTTTTCATTTGCTTTTTCACCCTACACATTTCATCATAATAGAGCAATTTAACCCTATACATCTACAATAAAAAGTAACAAAATATATTAAAAGAGATGCTAAAATATTTGATCTTGATTAATTCCGAGAAAGAAAAAACTGAGATCTAATCCCCCCAAACAAATAGATTGATCATTTGGTGGAAGATGGCAGTGTATTCCATTGAACAATGATATAGGGATTACAATATGATCGAGTCCTAATTCATTAATATGACTAGAAGTCTAATATACATCAAATATCCCAAGGCAAAATCCTATGAGATATCTAAGTAGTTAAAAATCAAGTGTCGATGTGATTACAAATAGTTCGTACACTTAACTTATTAAACACAAAATCACAACATATATTAATAAAGGATAATCTAGTTACATGACAATGGTCCTTCCCCACTGTACAAGGCTAGTAAATACCCGTTGCCAACCCAATCCTCAAAAGGGTAATACACTTGAACCATAACATAAGACCAACCGAGTAACGGATACCATTTATGCACAATTTGATCCGACTCACGTTTGTTCGGCCCGGGATACAGACATTCTGGGATACAGACCAACTGCCTCGCGTACCTTCTGTTCACATGCCATCCATTCGTTTCATGTACTGCTTGAAGCCTTGGTTTGATGGCCATCATCTAGAACTCTCGAGGTGAGGCCCCACGAGGTGGATCCCTTCACAACACGCCTTTGTCGAACCCAAGCTTCACTTCATCGAAAAATGATTTCCTCACCATTCGATGATATGCTTTTCAGGATTCTCCAACATTCACAACCCCTTTGAGAATGACTCAACAAGGGGTCATGGAAGCATGACATTGGAAGGCTACTTAGACAGAGAAACTACGGTCGTGTTTTTTTTATGACTAATTTTTATTTTCTGATATGGGGGGTGATATTTGTATACGAAATCTTCTATGGTTAAGAAGATATTCATTGTGTTGTGATGAATTGAAAGGAAAAAAAACTGGGTTGTTGAGTAGAAGAAGAAATATATATGGAGTATTGAATACAAACCAAGATATAAGAGATGAATATTGTTGTAATGCTTTAAGCCAACCCCCTTGTGTTTATATAGTCAAGGAAGACCAATGGAAGATAAGCTGTTTCTCACATCTCAATGCTCCTCATTAAATACTTAGGAGTAGTTAGTAGACCAAGGAAGACCAAATTAAATATAGTCTTGTTGTAATGCTTTAAGCCAACCCCCTTGTGTTTATATAGTCAAGGAAGACCAATGGAAGATAAGCTGTTTCTCACATCTCAATGCTCCTCATTAAATACTTAGGAGTAGTTAGTAGACCAAGGAAGACCAAATTAAATATAGTGCGTCTGAAATGCAACTTGTATCTAATACAAATGTTTAAATTTCCAGAACAGTGGATACATACTCCGTATATGTGCCTAGTTTGAACACATACTCCGTATTAAGGTTCATTACCTTACTCGGACGAAGCTCTTTTACGTCCTCTTATCTAACGAGTATGACCATTAATTGAATTTCGTTAAATAATACTCTGATGAGCGAGCTTAGCTTTGAGACGAGATAGAACACAAAATGAGGCTCATTAAACAAATCAGTTTGGACATGATCTGAACACAAACATGCTCGTTCATGTTACAAGCTCGTGAACAAGCTCGTTTATGTTCATTTATTTAATTAATTAGACGGGCTTGAACACACATCTAAACTTGATAAATAAATTAGATTCAGGAGCATGAAATATTGGACATATCGGTAAGTGCAACGTCTAATTGTAAATTGTAACAAAATTCATAATTCACGTTCTACAAAATTTTTAAGTGTTTTATTTGCCATGGAATGTTAAATACTCTGTTTTTTGAGAGCCTCAACGGCTATATTTTTGTAAAAAGCTAACTGAAATGAATTTCCCTTTATTTAATTATTGGTAAATGGTAAATGTAACTGTTTTTTTGTCGTTTAGTGCCTTTTATTTAGTTTCCTTTTAATTTAATTGAATTTTAACGGCCGTTAGTAACAGAAGTCAAAAAGCAGTGGTTTCCATCCATTTTGAGGGACCTAAATGCTCCTTTTGAAACTTGAGGGACCTAACTGCTCCTTTTGGCAAAGTTTAGGGACCTGCAGATCTATTTACTCTATTATGATAATTAGCTAGTCCTGCAATTTTATGCAAAGGGTTGCAGGTTCCTGGATTGTTTGCTGCGATTTACTGTGTTAAACAATTGACAGACAATTCCCAGTAAGTTCCTTTTAGTCTGTACAGCTGCTACAGTTACTGCCAGTAGATCATGGTTGAAACTATCGATCCTATGAGCATGTGTACTGACCCAACCCCAAAACCCGGATAACGTTACGGATAGAAGCCTGACCCCAACTACGACTCAAATGACCCAAATTCAAACTATCTGTCATACTTTGGCAGTTATTTTTGTGTCATTGCACCCTGCACTGAATAATCAAACCTGAAACTGAACACGAACCTGCCCCATTTAGTCAACTCAGATCTACTTTAGAGCATCAGTTTATCAGATCAGTGGATAGAGAAGAAACTGTATGGTATATTTGGACAGAGAATTGAGGGTTATTGTTGAATCATATACTGCTACTTTGGAGCAATTTCAGAAGTGTACCAACATATATCCCAGAGAAATATACAGAGAAGGTACGAGTACTACCACGTATGCGTAAACTAACTAACAACTCAAATCATGTTACAAAACGCGTCCTACAAACTTAACCAGAAAACACAAACTAGAAAATCTTAAGAGTATACATTTCTGAGCTATTAGAAAGGGATATTCAATCAGCTGAGATTGAAAATAGAGCATATGTCTCACATTTTCTCCTTACATATAAGGAGAAAATGTAGTAGAGATCACCAATAGATAAACATTAGGTGCACGGTGCACCCGTAATATTTTCAGATTGAAAGTATCGTTTGTATCAAACCATCCGGGACTCCTGAGCCACAATTTGTGCATTACTGCCAAATCGGTGAAGAATCTTGTCCGCATTTATGAGGAATTGCCTCATTTCCCCATCTTGCTCCAACAAACAAAGTCCAATTCAAGTACAAATTGATACAAATACTTGCTGTAAAACAAAATCTGCGGACAGTAAACTCAAACAGCATTGGAGGTCGGTCTCATCAGTTAACATAAATAATGGTGGACCGGACAACTAGATTCAGGAAGCTGTGGTATTCATGGTAGAATATTAAAGATGAAGTTATGGACGCATTTGCTCCAAAAGTATCTCTTCAATGCCATCCACAAAATTTGTTATGCTTTCCCGTATATTCAGATCAAAAGAATTTGCCATCTCCTGCAAGGAAAAAACCATATATAAATTATATGCAAATATTTTTGGCAATTACTGTTTTTCCGGCTGATTAAACAAAGAATATTTTTATTTTATAAATCCTTATTATTACATGATTTACATCAAATGCATAGCCAGTATTAATCACATAATTCACCTTTTTTTTCACAGCTACCAAGATGGATTGAGCTACAATATTATTAGAAGTTAATGATCCAAATGGAAAAGAAGTTATCCTCCGGTCCTTCCTTCCCAAATTACTGCCTCGTTTGCAGTTCTAGGGTGTCTAAAGATATTCTACACTTCTTGGGGTATCAATCAAGCAACCTTTAATAACTAAAGCACAACGATTTTTTCTTCAATACAGATAGCAAGACTCATTCTAGGATAAAGGAATAATAGCAACTGAGTATAGTATACAAAGGAATGGAAAAACCACTTACCTCAACTTTGGAAAGCAAACTCAAAGAAATGTCTTTTGAATTCTGATTAGAACTCCGGAAAGATACTAACTTCAATGGGGAAGCTGATAGTGGCCAACCCTGAGAAGGCTTTATAAAGGCATCTATCCCACCATTCATGTGAGCTATAATTAACTCGTCCTTATCCAAATACTCAAATGAGTGCCTGCAACAGACAAAAAGAAGATACAAATATAAGAAATGATTTGCCAATATGAAAGATCTTAACTGCCAGTACTCAAATGAAAGATTCCTGCGAAAATTCTACAATTTGGAACCACTATCCACCAATGTGTGTTATGCAATTTTAAATTTCATTTCTAGTTGTAATCTTACTCTATGGACAAGGTGCAGAAACAATGCCCTTTTCTAAATTTTAAAAAGAAGAAAAAGGAAATCATACTAGCTTCTTTACAGATTTTGAGTGCGGGGACTATGAGAACTCTTCAATTATAAAAACGGGATAAACATTGGCATTTTACTATTGCTTTAATTGCTTACACCACTGAAAACCAAGGACACAAATTTAAGAAACGAAGGTAACTTTGAGCTGCAGATCTCAAAGTACTATACACCAGGTGAATGCAATTGTCATGTTATGCCTTACATAAATCAGTATCAACTACTGCTCAAAGCTCCATGCTCTTGAAGTCCCTTTTCTCTTTTCTAGCAATGTGGGAAGGTGAGTTAGAACTCTACCATTTCTGTTGACCACAGATTTGATTACCATGGCCACTGCGCTCCCTTTCTTGGAGGTTTCACTTTTATGTAATCATAGCAGCAGATATTCCATTAATCCATTTTATCTATCTGTAGTGTTTTTCGTTTTTTCGTACTATTATTATTATTTTCTTTTTTCATTACTATTTTATTTATTTTTCCTATTTAGAGAGTTGGACCTCCCAAGAAATTCAAATTCACTGGCAAGTGGAAACACTACGTCTAGATTTCTTTTGATATGCTCTTTTACTTTCTCATTTACTACATCGTTTATCCTATTTCAGTATTTTAAATCTATTCTCACTATTTTTCTCGCTCATACTGCACTTTGATTCTCCTTTTTCTACAGTGTAAAAAAAGACCAGATAGATATATCATTGGTTAAAGCTAGTAGGATCCACCCTTACAAGAAACAGAGCATTCATGATAACCCCTGTCTCATGTAGGTCAAGCACATGGTTTGAACCAGGAAGCATGTGATCACAAACTCACTTGACAGCCATAGGCCAAAGTATAAACTACAACAATGAGAAACTGACAGAACCTAAGGGGATCCCAATATTTCTGAAGCTTATTTTTCTATGTTTTCCGGAAGATTAGACAACAAGATTACACCTGCCTAGTCTACTTATTAGGTGTGGTTTCACTGTTTTGTTTCTTTCTTAAGATTGAATAAATGAATCAAGTACCCAAATTTTAAAAATGATACACATTAATGAATATCATCCTTCCAAGCATGTAGATGTGCAAGGAAAATTTGTAGAGGAAAAATCACCTGGACTTATTAGCACTCTTCACCACAAGCTGTCTTATGGTGCACATGGCAATTCTGTCTTGGACTTTCTGCAAAAACCATCCCAAGGAAGACCTTGTTTGGGGCACCACAGTAAATAACTTGCTGGCATGATGACAAGAAAATAAGTCAGGTAAACAACAAATAATATATATAATGACCGAACAATGAGTTCTAGAAGAAAAATCAGTTAAGTGTACAGATTTTTAACATAGATATCCTTCACCAGTTAGTCGATGAAATCCTAAAACGTAATAAGTACACTTCGTTTATAATTTCTCTTATCCCATTATTCCCACAATTAATATCTTTCGATGTTTTCTACAAGAAATATTTTTATGCCAAAATTACCAAATACGGAGTATAAGTTAACATTACAAAGACAAGTACTTCAATTTGTGTAAGAGGAAAATGACAAAGTAGAAAGGCTACTTGGGATAAGACAACTGGAGAAATCCAAATTGTCATTCATGGAGCTAATACTCATTTTGGTGAAAGGAGGGTTCAAAGTTTTAAGTAGCTTCTCTTAAAAGTGGTAGGAAATTGAAAGTACTGGAGAAGAGCAACTGAAAAGGGTAATATGAAAGACAGACCTGAAGGTTTTTGTAGCTTCGGCAATCTCCCCTATGTAAACATCATTAGGAAAAATCTGCAGACATCAGACAGCATAAGTCTTTTACAAGCAGTTAAAAACCCAGCACTGATTTAGCCTCTCAGCTTCATGATCGAATAACAAGCAATACGCGATCAACATTTAAATAAAAAGACTCACTCGTTAAGTACATTTTAAAAATAAAGGGAAAATAATTAATAAAATAACCCAATACGTCAACAGCAAGTTATTTGTTGTAATTTAATTTTTGATGTTGTGATCAATTTATTTTGTTATTATGTTGAAAGACTCCCAACCAAGCAGGACAATCACTGGATCCACTAGTGAATCATGGCATAGATGGTTTTGCAAGTTGTAAAATTAAAGCATTTGCAAGTTGTATCATCTTAAGTATTGCAGCCAGCTCTCGACTAAGAGAGACAAACAAATTGCACATCAAAGTACAAGCTATTACTCTATCCTTGGAAATACGACGAACCAAAACCATGTAAATGCCTTAAAAACACACAATTATAGGATCTTATACTCCTTACACCCCTCCCCCCCAAACCAGCATGTCTAGAAAATATGGTGAGGTTCTATACGTCCATAAAACCATCATATCTTGTCTGAAAATGTATTAGCATGCCAGTAGCACAAGTCCATCACCCCCTACCCCCCAGAAAAGAAAAGAAATTATCTTGCCCAACAAGTGCCAATCTCAAATTGCAGTGACATAATTACCTGGTCTCTCCATAATTGTTGGCTTGTTGCGCATAGGCTATATATGCTCCATTTGTCCTCTGAATTAGAAATTCATCTTGGATATTTTATTATCCACACTAGCTGTCCAAACAAATTCGTGCAACTTATGCAGGCAGGCATTATTGCACGGGGGAAAGGACATTACTAATTAATGATCTTAAAAGACACATGTTCGGATCGAGGTGGACTGGGTCCTTAACTTAAAGGTATGAGTCAGGAGGTGGAGGCACATCCACAAACAGAAGCCGAGGCCCAAAATTTTGCAAGAATGCTTGTAAATCATTTCACAAGCATATCTTTTCTGCTTCACATAATTATTGACAAACAAGACATCTAGACGTATAAATAGTGAATGGCATAAGCATAATTTGACACAAAAGACAACTTTGCAATTAGAACTGCACCAAACCCACAAAAATATTGGAAATGTTTTACTATGGGTGCAAACGAGCCGAGCCGAGTAATACCCTGTCATGTTCATTTCATTTAATTTAGGCGAACCCGAGCTTTCAACCGAGCTCAAAAATCTGTTCAAGCTCGAATCAAATTTAAGAGAATTTGTATTGTGAACGTCTCGTTTATTAATCGAGGTCACCATTAATGAGCTTTTTTCTTAAACAGGTGTTTTATAAACCATCTTTGCGCTTTAGAGTTTAACGGTTTAACCCGTTTGAAAATATAATTTGGAATGTGCACTAGCAATTTAAAGTTCACATTTTTATTCTATGATATTTTTTTGGATTTTAAAAGTCAAAATAAGATTTTTACCTATAGTAAAATAATTACGTATGACGAACTTGATTATGAACATAAATAGACGAGCTTGTTCATGAACATAAATAAAATGAGTTTTTCATGAAATTAAATGAAAGAGCATAAATATGTTTATGTCCAAACTCGTTCATTAGACGAGGTTCAAATTGTTCAAGCTCTCATTTGTCAAATAAACGAACATGAACGAGCTTTAGCCGAGCGCGAGCCCGAGTAGTTTATTGAGAGTCTCGGCTCATTTGCAACTCTAAAACTATTTTACACATCAATAATGTTATAATCAGGGAGAATGATATTTTCTCTGTGTCAAGCAGAAACACAGCGCTTCCTGAATTAAAATGATGAAATGGTTTATATGGTTGTACCTCCACATTTTTCAGATCCATAGTCCCATTCACGACCTCTATTAACAACTCATGGTTCACTTCAGACTGCTTGATATAATCTTCAGCATTAAGCTGGCACATCACACCTTCTGGAATGTACGTCTTTAGTGACACCTTTATGGTGTTTTCTTCAAAGTCTATCACCTTCAACCCAGTCAATGCTTCTTCAATATTTTCAATAGCCTCGATCCTATAAGTATAGGGGGGAAAAGGAGGGGGGAAAAACCAAGGTAAGAACATGTTTCAAGCAAAGCAAGTCAAAATGATACTGAACCGGTGAATGTTTGCTCCATGTGTAAAACTTGCAGGCTAAGGGTACAACAAAGAAGAGTGGCATTTGTTTCTATGGTGTGGTAAAAGTGAGCATCTACCTTTTCAAGTCGTAGTCAAGATCTTGCATGGAATTCAATGTTATATTGTTCTTCTCAATTTGATGTTTCAGCTTCAAAACCTGGATGATAAGAAAGCTCAAAAACATAAAAATTCCACCTAATGGTTGACCCTGAGGTCCCTAACCAATGACACGTGGCATATGTCGAGAAAACACTTTCGACACAAGTTACTGAAAATTAAATTGGTGTGGGCCAAAAAGACCTAGCTAGCACCATAAGGATGTCATGAAAATAGTTCACCTCTAAGTAGTCCTCATGAAGTGCTTTTGCTTCAGGTTGATCCTCTCCAGATTTCAATTTATTGTGTTCTACTATTTCTGCTAGCCCCATTTCCTGTATTCAACCACATGACATGTCAATAAGTACTGTATAGTTTACAACACTTTTGGTTGGCTCAGCCGAAGAAAACTTTCTACGACAAGACCATCTGAATCAGGAAATATTGTCTATTCCTCATAAGCTGGTTCAACTCTTGGGCAATTTCACTGGAAACAGGTGTCTGCGAATGGTACAAGTTCAATCCTTGAACGAAATCATTTTCATTTCTCTGAAACTTTTAGAAGACAATAAAACAGAAGCACGCTATACCTGAAAACAACATCAAGCCGCCTTCTTAAAAAAGGATAGCATGCTTCTAAACGGAAGTTCAAAGGAATAACAATAGAGTTAGAGTGGCAACCTCCTATAGGAAAACAAGAAAACAAGTTAACTTCTAAAGCATGGAGGCAGCTCAGAGAGTGAAAAGGTTGGGCAAAGAAAATTTTGTAGGATTAAAACAGTTAAACTAGAAAATCTATGGCTATCGGGTTGGTGTTAGGATCCTCTCCACTTCTTTTCATCCGTTTCTTATCTTATCATCATGACACTACCCGAGTTTTAAAAATAATTCCTAAAAAACCCACCTATTTCCCCCTTCATGCAATTACAACCGTTGATTTAGTAAATGAAGAGTATCCTTACTCATCGGGCTGTGCTTAAGTACACAAAGCAACCAGTTAGCAATTAAAAGGGGAAACAGCACCCAAAGCAGCAACAATTAAACAGCAGTCTAGAGAAGTAATATATAATATCATGTAATAACACTGATAAAGGAACCAACTTCCAAACCAATATGTATTTACAGGTTATAACACAATTCTACCACAATAGTTCAGTTAAATTGTTACCAACAGTTCTAGTAGGCCTTCTAATTGTGCATCATTCCAATAAATGTTGACAACTAACCTCCGAACCAGTGTTCTTCGCAACATGGTGCAATAATTCAAGATTACTTTCCAACTGACAAGTCCCTGAAATTTTCAGAACCATCTTATCAAGTTGTTTGGCATCCATAACCAAAAACCATGAAAAAAATGATGATCCAGTTACCCACATTCCGTGCATGACTTTTTAAGATGATCGATTTCCTTAGCTAAGGAATCACCTTCAGCCTCCGTCATCCTAAGCTCATCTCTAAAACGATCCATGTAAGCATCTGCAAGCATGATTCAGGTATAGATCGTATGAAAGCCTTTTGGGGACAAATCTACAATCCTTCTACTGTTCTACATTGTTGTAAAACCAGTGTTACCTAATTCTTCAATCATCCCACGAACCGTGAATCGAAAAAAGCGAATTATAACATGAAAATTGTACGTTTTTTGTCTATTTTAGCAAATTAGGTAGAACCTTGAACCCATACCCAGTCACATACTAGTGAATCAGGTAACAGTGTGTAAAACGCATAGAAGTATTATAGAGTATTTTATTTCATTAGTTCCACAATCAAGACCTGAAGTAATATACAAGTAACTCATAAAACTGCTCCAGGGAAATATACAAGTAATATACTATGCTTAGCAGGTGTACCAATTCACGACACATCTAAAGACTAGGCACTCTATCCATCCCAATAACACGTAACTCTCTTGGAATAGGAATTTTGTATTGCTATAATACTCCTTTCCCACTTCGATAGTCTAAAATTTTATATTGGGATATTCCAAAATAATTGGCCACTTCTCAATTCTCATATCTAGTAAGTTAAATTTTGATATTTCTCATATCACTGTTCCCTTTTTTTTCAAGAACTAATTGTAGAATTATACCAAGATGTTTGATCTTAACAATTGTATAAATTATCAAGGATAACTATGGTATTAGAGATGGGCAGAGGGAGTATTTGTTAGTGTACTAAAATTACCAAATATCTCTATTGTCACTCGCACAGAAATTAATAATGTTTTCATTTCACAAATTCATGTGTTTTTTTTTTTAAAAAAAATTAGCTTACCTAGGTCTGTTTCTTCGGAAGAACCGACATCCAAGTACTCTGAGACAATTTGTTTGACATTGATCTACATAATTTTTTTTTCCATTAACAATATAAAAACAAAACCCCAATTAATTTGGAGAACTAATTTTAAAAAAAACCCATTAAAATTTAAACAAAAACAAAAAGAAAGAGGGAGAGTGGACCTCTAGACCTTGAAAGCAATCTTCAAGCAACTTCTTAGAATCCGACGAGGAAACTACGGAATCGTCACCGGAATTTGTGAGGATGATGGAGGATAATTCGTCAATTCGACTGGGAAATTACGAAAATACTCAGTATGAAAGAGGTAATTTGGTCTGAAAGTGATTAGTGAGGAGAGAAAGTACCTGCGAATAGTTTCGGCCTCCATTGTTAGTGTGAAGCTTTAGTGTTGCCCTCGGCTGAAACTTCAAAATTGGAGAGGGACCACTGGCAGACTAGCATGCTGTAGAAGAACCTTCAACAACCGAACCGAACAGTAAAGAGTCAGTTACCCATTAAGAGCATCAATTATAGCTCCCTTTTAGCCCCCTCTTAAGGAGAGAGAATCTCTAAGAGTTACCTCTTAAAAAAAATAGGGTAACTCTTAGCTACCTCTTATTTAGAGGTTGATTGGGACATCTCTAAATAAGAGGTAGCTCTTAGAAATAAGAGGGGGTGATGTGGAAGAATGTGGTGTATTTTGGTATTAAAAATAAAATTTAAAATATAAAAAAACTATATAAGAGGTATTATTTAAGAGGTAGTCTATTTCTTGATGTTTTTGGTAGCTAACTCTTGTTAAGAGGTAGTGATGAGGTGTATCAAGAGAGAGATTAAGAGGGGGCAAATTAAGAGTTAGTCTATAATTGATGCTCTAATAGCCGGATTGAGCCGATGAGGAAAAAAATTAACACTGTGTTTGGGAACCAAGTGAACTTGGAAATGTGAGGAAAAGTAAAACTATGGAAATCTGTAGAAAAATAAATATGAAAAAATATGTAGAAATCTCAAGTTTTGATTTGTTTGACTAAATATTATGGAAAACGGGAAAAATTGAAATATCTCATATATTTCACTTCTTTAATTTTATTTTCCACATATTTTCACAGTTTTTCCATCATTTTTGAGGGAAAAAGCGTGGAAAATAAAACAAGAAAAATATAACTAATTGATTTCTATTATGAAATTAGAGAAAAAGGGAGAGAGAGGAAGAGAGAAATTGTCAGTTATTACTTCATTCATTATGGGATCTATAATATATACACATACATAGCATTCTATAGGGGTAAGATATAATGGGCATCCACCCTAATATATATTTTATAACACTCCCCCTTAGATGTCCATTATCCAAAACAATACAATGTCATATAATGCGCATGAAATGTTGCCTCATTAAAAACCTTACCAGGAAAACCTAGTGGGAAAAACCATGGTTAAGGGAAAAAGAGTGCAGCGCGCATTTACTCCCCCTAATGACAACATAACTGAAGATCTTTGAGACGGCACAATCCAATAAGGTGAATCAACTTTTTAAATGTAGCGGTAGGAAGCGCCTTAGTAAATAAATCTGCCAAATTTTCATTTGAACGAATCTGCAAGACATTTATATCGCCATTCTTCTGAAGGTCATGAGTGAAAAAGAATTTTAGTGAGATGTGCTTTGTTCTATCACCTTTGATGTATCCTGAAGGAAATAATGCCCTTGGTCCAAGTATGCATTTAATGTTAAGTCTAATAAATGTGGTTCAGTATTAATTAACAAGTTAATAATTCAGTGAGATCAAGTGAGCTGAATGCCTAGCTAGAGGCCGCTTCAGTTCAAGTGGAATTAATAATATTAATCCACAACTTACTCTTAACTGAACCCGTAGGGTCACACAAATAGTACGTAAACGGATCAAGTATTTAATGGCATTAAATACTCCATCTATGGAAATTCGGAATCGACGGATCTTGGTTTCAGTGGGAGCTGAGATCGTCAAAGGCAAGTAAATGAATACTCCGGAAACAATGATATTGCCGGAAACAGAAATATGGATCGTATCGGAAATATAAATATTATCCAAGTCGTAGATGTTGCCGGAAACGGAAACATGGTACGTATCGGAAAATATTATCGGAAATGGAAATATTGCCGGAATTGAAAATATTTCCGGAAATGGAAATATTGTCAGAATCGGAAATATTATCGGAATCGGAAAATAATTCCGGAAACAGAAATATTAAATATTTGTTCGAAACGGAAATTAATTCCGGAATCGGAAATGTTAAATATTGTTCGTATCGGAAATGAATTCCGGAATTGGGAATTTAATGGGAAGCGCATCGTACGAATTAGCATTGGACGAGACTTGCTAGACGAAGGCCCAGCACGAAGCCAGTCCCGCGCCCAGCAAGCCATGCGCACCAACACACGCTGCCAAAGCCTCGCCAGGCCCAGCGCAAGGCCAGGCCCAGCAAGGTATTGCGCGCGCGCATCTTGGGCTGCGCTCATGGACTGCGAGCTGTGCAGCTCGCGTGGGCCGCGAGGCTTGCGCGGGCTGTGTGGTGCTCGTGCTCGTGTGCGGTTGTGTGCGATACGAATCCTAAAGCTATTGAAATTCGTTCTTTGATTAAATCCTAATCCTAGTAGATAGAATGTAACGCCCCGACTTTTCGGTACCTTAATTATCGGTAATAAACCTTACATAACTCATCCTTAGGCTTAATTAATTCTGGGACCTGTGGGTATGGGCCCACAAATAAAATAATCCTTAATAACATTCCAGAAATAATACAACTTTTCCAAAAAATAATTATAAATCAATATTCTTATAACAACCTCAATAACAAGATTTCCATAATAAATATTTCTCATCTCGATATCTCCATAATAAACTACCAACTCCAGTAATAACTTTTCTCTTGAGCAACTCTAGCTCCTTAACCGAACCTGTACATCATCATAAAATAGAAAAACAGGAAAACACAGAAAAATGCCAAAAATGAGTGGAAAACTCAGTAATATTACTCCAACCCGTCAAAACGGTTTTATTTTGGAAATCATTTGGCACATGTCAATCATTAACATTTATTGTTCGAAATAACTAACTTAATCTCGTTATCTGAAAAACATGTGTCGGCAAGGAATCATTTCCTTTACAGCTCATTGGCAAGTACAGACTTTGACGGGACTTTTCTTACATCTTTTCAGGGGGGAACTGTTTCCCAAACTTTAACTTTAACATGGTCTCTACCTGTAACTCGCCCATTTACTAGTTCAGTTCACTTTTCCATGCCGACAAAAGCAACATCGTCTTTCTTTAAAATAACTTTATAAATATCGTCATTATTCCCGAACAACGTCTTTAACATCATGATCATAATCATAAACATCTATCATCATAAAATAATAAAGTACTTTAACATATCATCATAAAAATACTCATAATATTTCAAATCAAACATCATATCATTTAGCACTTAAGTCACATAATAGTCACATAATCACATATAAACATATAATTACATATTTTCACATACGGGCATATAAAGCTTAAATGCTGGACATAAAAATTACCTCAACTGTTCATACTCTTTCCTTGAATCCGAAATTATCGACATCCATAAGCCCCATAATTAATTTAATAATCCACGTGATAACCTCAATAACAATAATATAAATTAATTAATCATTTACTCATTAAAAACCTTTGATTAAATACCCACTTATAACTAAATCAAAATGCTTACTTACTAGTCTTTTTATTCGTAACTTGCTGGCCCATATTTGTATTTGCTCTAAAAATCATAGTCCACCACTCCCATAATAATTGTTGCTAGTAAAATTACAAGGCCCACATTACAACCCCTTTTCCCTTATGAATTGCTTTTTGACAGAAGATGAAAATGAAAACAATATAGCAGGAAAGCATCGAAGCAACTGAAGGCGCTGCACCGTCATCTCGACGATGCGGCGTATTAGAGGAGGCCGAGAAGGGTGGCAGCTGGGTGGCATGAATAAGTCGCCGGCACAAGGTGGTGGAAGCGGAGGCAGTGCCGCGGTGGTCGATCAAACAGAGGAAAGACAAAATTGGGTAGCAAAATTAATGGTTGAATTGAAGAACCAAAATAATGGAGAAAAGAAATCAGAAAGGTTAGCTTAAATATGTATAACAATGGAGTTTTTATCTCATGTTTGAGCTTGGTTTTGGTGTTGCAGATAACCGAACAAAAGAAGCTATTTATAGGGATTATTTAAATAGATGAGTCATGAAGAGAGAAAGAAATATTTGAACATTTGTCACTCTCAAAAATGCCTCAACTTACACGTATGGAAGAGGAAGGAAGAAGAAATTAAATTGAGGTTTGCAAAGTCATGAACTTGGATTGATTGTTGGAAGAAATTAAGTCAAAGCTTTGAATGCCTATGTCCTTTAGTCATACGAGAAAGAAGAAGAAAAAGGCGAATGTGGCAAATTAGCCCCATAAGTTTTATCTCGTGTGCAAATCAACCCTCCAACTTTTAGATGTAGCAAATTAACCCCATAACTATGGTACAATGTGCAATTAGCTTCCAATTGTCATTTTCCGACTTAATTCTACCGGAAATTATTATTGTCGTCGGAAAACATATACTTTGTGTATGTATTCGAAAGATAATTCGTATGTCTTTAATTAATTTGGTAATCTTTTTGCATTATCCTCACTCTCTCTGACTGCCTTTCTCCTTCGTATCTTCATCTTCTACCTTTCTGTCTCCTCTATGTATGGCCCCAAGCAGATTTATACAATATACAATTTTCATAATATCCTCCGCCAACAAATAAAAAAGAGCTAAAGTGTATTTGGTAATTAAAGACCTCAGAAAATTATATGGAAGTATATTGATGAAGGATTACACTAATGGTGTTCGATCTAATGGTTGGCTGCTTTTTCATATATTTTTTTAAGGTTTGTTTCTCAAAGTCATGTTTTTCCGGCAATTACAATACATTTCGGTGGAATTTAGATGAAAATTAACAATTGGGAGTTAATTACACATTAGATTAAACTTAAGGAGTTAATTTGCTTCAATTAAAACATAAGGGGTAGAATTGCTCATCATAGTAAACTAATGGGGCTTATTTGCCGCTTCTGCCAGAAGAAAAATGAGAGTCTTGTCTCATGGGCAAAAATCAAAATTTCCAAACTCAAGAATAAAAATCAGATTTATAAAAGATAAGATTAAGCTCAAATAAGAGATATTATGTCACAATAAAAAGAATTGACATAATTTGATAATTAAATTAGGTTGGGGGAAAAATAAAAAAAATTAAGACGTAATTACGTTAATAATCGTAATTACAGAATAATAAAAGAGGCTTAAAAAGGTGGGTGTCACATAGAATTTATTTAATAGAGTTCTAAAGGGATTCTAATTAAACTAATTGGTATTCTAATAGGATTCTAAATCCTTTTCCATGACTCTATAAATATGTGCCTAGGTTCACAAATTTATATACGGGTTTTTTCAAGTATTTAAAGCTAGGATTTTTAAGCAGAAAAATCAGTCAAAACACTTGCCCTATTTAGCCGAAAATAATAGTACCTTAAGGGCGATTCTAGTTGGTCAATCTTAAGGCGGATCCGGACGTGCTGTGGACTTTCTACAGAGGGACGACACTTGGAGTCCTAAAGACTTGTTCTTGTTCGGTTCGGGCGCAGCTGGGAGGGCACGCTACAAAGTGTATGCATCCTAGACTAATTATATGATTATGTGCAATTAATATGATTCCTGGCATTAAGGTTTTTCCGCATGATTTATGTTGTTCATATGTATCATAACCTAACAGTGGTATCACGAGCCTATTATTATTTGCATAATCTATAAATTTCTTAACATGGTTAAATTTTACAAATTTGCAAAGAATTAAAAGGGGTGATTAATTTTCGTAATTGTTAATTAATTGCAAATTGCGTTTATTTAATTATATGTATGCAGTTTTTCGGCAGTTTCTTCGTTACTCAACCAAATCGAGTGATTTTTGTGTCAATTCCGCATGTAAAAGACATTCTAAAATTTTGACAAAAATACTGTTTTTCGGCCGAACCCAGAATTCCCAAATTCAAAGCCTAACTATGACTTTTCGGAGGTTTTAGTTTTTCGAATAGAAAAATTTGTAATTTTAAGATGTTAAATTGAATATTTGCAATCCTTGTTGTTAAATCTTGAATCTTTGATTGACCTACTGTATATGTTTAACAATTTTGAATGCCTAAGCTTGTTAATTATACAACCTAATTCGTAATTGTAATTAATTTGTTGAAATTCGAATAATTTAGAATTTGATTTGATTTTCATAATTAATTGACAATTTAATTAGGTATCCATGATTAAAAACCACCATAAAAATTGTTAATTTGTGATAAATTTTAAATTTTTATGACCTAGATTTGAATCCATGTTAATCGAAAATTAATTGATTAATAAATTTTCGATTTTTTGCCCTAAAATTATGAAATTAATATGATTTATTAATATGTCATTAATTTTAAATTAAAAAGTTTTAATTTTTATAAAATTAGCTCATAAAAGTTGCACGCACAAAGCAAAAGACGCTACGTGTTACCCTTAAGGGGTGTTGTATAGTGCGGGCACGCGACGACGAGCAAGGGAGCTCGTCGCCCATGCGGTACGAATGCAGCGAGCAACCAAGCATGGCGCGCGCGCGAGGCAATGCTGCCTGGGCGTGTGTGCTGTGTGCATGGGCGATGGGGCGTGGCACAACAAGACGAGGCGCGCGCGCGGGAGAGCGAGAGCTGGGTCGCCCAGCGAGCGCTGCTCCGCGCCCCAACGAACGCTGCCTCGCCATCGATCGATTGCTCGCGCCCAGCGAGCGATGCATCCCTTCGGTAGCTGCTGCGAAGCGAGCGAGCATGCTGCGCCCAAGCGTGGCTTGGCTTGTTGCGTTTGCGCGTGGCTGCTGCTGCTTGTGCCATGGCTATGCGATCAGTCGAAGGGCATTGATGCCTCGTGCAATCGACGGGGCTTGGGCGCAAGCCCAAGTGCCTCGTCGTGTTGCGATTGAGTCGTTTTGATTTTAATTTGAAATTTTCAGTTCGGAAATAATTTTAATTAACTTTGAAATCAATAATTTAAATTGTTTTCTCGGATTTTAATTTTGAATATTATAATTATTATAAATTTTAATTTATACTAATTATTTTACTAAAATTAAACCTTGAATTAATTTAAATTCTTTTAATTCAACTGAAAATAAATTAAATGGATTCGATTATAATTTTATATGAGCTTTAAATTTTAATTAAACTTGTATGTTTCCGGTTAGACTAGAAATACATTTTTATGTTTAAAATTAGTAAAGCATATAAAGTTATTGGTTTAAGTGGGAGCATTTTTAGTCATAAACTCTTGATTAGGTCTACAATCGTTTAAGGTTAAAACAACTTGATTAGAATTAATAAGGACTGAATAATTGGTAGATTATTGGTGCCCTTGATTAATTGCTGCAAATATTTATGTGATGCATAACAATGTGTTTTACTAACCAGCTATGTGGGCCATTCATGATAATGAATGGGTGAATGGTATATATTGTATATGTACTGCTCTGCAGGTTAATGAAGTGACTAGTATGGCCCAAATAGGATAGAAAATATGGTCTGCGTACCATTAATTTGAATGTAACTGGTCTAATGCACCAAAGTTTGTTTTTCAATTCAAATATGGTACGCGTACCATCAAATAGTTGTAATTAGTTTAATTAAAGCTTATCCTATTTGAAGAAAATGGCGCCTCCCATGGTGAAATTCAAGACGGAGTTTCCAATCCATTTTCAAGACGGACTTTGAAGTTGAAGCTTCAAGATGAAGTCGGGCCATACTAGATCACATTTATCTTATGCCCTGCTTTAAGTTATTTATTGCTTTAAATGTGTCTTAATTATGCATGAGATTATGGCTTGATTATGTTGCATGATTAAGGATTTTAGTTCACTTAAAATCTAACCAACATAGTAAGAGCCTTAAGTTCCAAAGTTTTTAAAAAATTGAGTTAAAAGGTGCCATGCCAAAATTACACTTACTTGGATAACCTTTACATCAATCTAGTCATAGTTTTACGCTCAGCGAGGTGTTACTTATTGATCCTAAAGGGGTAAGGTACACAAATAATTGTGAGTACATGTTAGTTTTGGTGAAACTCAACGATATAAGTAAGGAGTCCTTTTATGTCGTGGCAAAATTGATAGGTTTACCTAATAAGTCCTTAGACGTACCTATTAACCAAGAGTAGTTTCTAGACTATTAGCAAAAGGCTTTTGCTTACCTAAAAGATTTTAGAATTGAGTCTAAATACATAATGTGCTTAAATTCTTCAATGGTTTTAGGGTCTTGGAATCATTTTATTCACACCTACCGGAACACATAACTTGAATAAAATGCTTAATGAACATTAAATTATGCATGCATGCTAGAATTTAAAGTTTATTAAGAGAACTGTGAATGGTTATTTATTTGTTTATTCTTTTTCAATTGTAGTTTTAACTATGGCAAACAACAATTCATTCAACATCCGATCAATTCTCGAAAAGGAGAAGTTGAACGGGAAAAACTTCCTTGACTGGAAAAGGAACTTGCAAATAGTTCTTATGCAGGAAGAAAAGGAGTATGTCCAGGATGAGGCGATGCCCGGAAACCGCAGGCGAAGGGGTCACTCAGGCAGCCCTCAATCGTTGGATTGATGCCAACAAGGATGTAAAATGTCTAATGCTTGCAACCATGAGTGCAGATCTACAGAAAACGTTCATCAACTCAGATGCTTTCACGATCATCAGTGAGTTAAAGAACATGTTCCAAGATCTGGCTCGAGTCGAAAGATTCGAGACTCATAGGCAAATTCTTGAGACTAAGCTTAAGAAAGGCGAGCCCGTAAGTCCACATGTTCTCAAAATGATTGGACTCATTGAGAATATGAGTCGGCTGGATCAACAATTCTCTCAGGAAATGGCTGTAGACACCATCCTCCATTCTCTTCATAGCGGGTATGATCAGTTCAAGATGAACTACAGTATGAATAGTCTGGACAAAACTCTCACTGAGCTATGCTGAAAATCGCTGAAAAGACGCTCAAAAGTGATAAGCAAGATGTGCTTATGGTGCGTGGGGGAAAGTTCAAGAAATATGGTAAGAAGAGGAATGCTAAGAAAGGTGGCAAGAAGGCCAGCCCGACTAAGCAAACTGGCGCCAAGTCTGAAAAGAGGAAGGTCAGTCAACCCACTTCTGAATCCGAATGCTTCTACTGCAAGAAGAAGGGGCATTGGAAGAGAGATTGCTTGAAGCTAAAGGAAGATTAGAAGAACGGAACAGTCGTTCCATCTTCAGGTATTTTCGTTATAGACTGTATACTTGCTAATTCAACTTCTTGGGTATTAGATACAGGTTGTGGCTCACACTTATGTTCCAATCCACATGGACTAAGAATAAGTAGAAGGTTAAGCAAGGGTGAAGTTGACCTACGAGTGGGAAATGGAGCACGGATTGCTGCATTAGCTGTAGGAACTTATTATTTGTCGTCGCCCTCTGGCTTGTTTTGGAACTGGAAGAGTGTTTCCATGTTCCAAGTCTTACTAAAAACATCATTTTTGTTTCTTGCTTGGATGCTAAGGGATTTTCCTTTTTAATAAAAGACAATAGTTGCTCGTTTTATTTTAAAGAGATGTTTTATGGATCTGCTAGATTAGTCAATGGACCTTATTTATTAGATCACGACAAACAAGTTTATAACATAAATACCAAAAAGGCCAAAAAGGATGATTCAGATCTCACCTATCTGTGGCATTGTCGATTAGGCCATATTAACTTGAAACGCATAGAAAGACTTCAAAAGGGAGGAATTCTAGAACCATTTGACTTAGAGGATTATGTTAGGTTATGGTACATATGACAATTCATAAATCATGCGGAAAAACCATTTAGCCAGGAATACATATTATTTACACATAATCATATAGCATAGTTTAGATGCATACTCTTTGTTGCGTGCCTTCCCTAGCTGCGCCCGAACCGAACAAGAACAAGTCTTTAGGACTCCAAGTGTCGTCCCTCCGTAGATAGTCCACAACACGTCCGGATCCGCCTTAAGATTGACCAACTAGAATCGCCCTTAAGGTACTAATAATTTTCGGCACTTTTAGGCAAGATGTGTGACTGAATTTTTCTCTCAAAAACTCACTTTGAATACTTGAAAACTCGTCATAAATTGTGAACCCAGGCCACATATTTATAGGGGTATGGAAAGAGAATTGGAATCCTACTAGGATACGAATTAATTAAATTAGAATCCTAGTGGAACTCTTATTTAATTAATTTATCTTTTAGGATTAGGAATTTAATCATTAAACGAATCCTGTACGTTTTAGGTTTCGTATGTGAACACAAACACACACGCACGCACAGCAGCCCACGAGGGGCGCCATGCGCGCGCGCGCACAGCCCGAGCAATGCAGCCCACGACTGCCGCAGCCTTGGGCGCGCGCTGGGCCTGCCTTGCGGTGGGCCTGGCGCAGCCTTGGGCTGGCGTGTTGTGGCGCGCGTTTCCCTTGCTGGATGTGGGCCTGGCTTCGTGCTGGGCCTTCGTCTAGCAAGCTCGTCCGATGCTAATTCGTACGACGCGCTTCCGATTAATTTTTCGATTCCGGAATTCATATCCGATACGAACAATATTTAACATTTCCGATTCCGGAATTAATTTCCGTTTCGAACAAATATTTAATATTTCCGTTTCCGGAATTATTTTCCGATTCCGATAATATTTCCGATTCAGACAATATTTCCGTTTCCGGCAATATTTCCGATTCCGGCAATATTTCTATTTCCGATAATATTTTTCCGATACGTACCATGTTTCCGTTTCCGGCAACATCTACGACTTGGATAATATTTATATTTCCGATACGATCCATATTTCCGTTTCCGGCAATATCATCATTTCCGGAGTATTCATTTGCTTGCCTTTGACGATCTCAGCTCCCACTGGAACCAAGATCCGTCGATTCCGAATATCCATAGATGGAGTATTTAATGCCATTAAATACTTGATCCGTTTACGTACTATTTGTGTGACCCTACGGGTTCAGTCAAGAGTAAGCTGTGGATTAATATCATTAATTCCACTTGAACTGAAGCGGCCTCTAGCTAGGCATTCAGCTCACTTGATCTCACTGAATTATTAACTTGTTAATTAATACTGAACCGCATTTATTAGACTTATCATTGAATGCATACTTGGACCAAGGGCATTATTTCCTTCAGTCTCCCACTTGTCCTTAGGGACAAGTGTGCATTTCCTAATTCCTTTGTCGCTCGATGCTTGCTCTTGAACATAAGGTAAGAGTTGTCATCCTTATTATGTCCAGAGGTGTTCCTCGGTTTCAGAGTTCAACTGATCAAATAAACAGATAATCATAGCCTATGATTCATCCGAGCACGGCCATGCATTTCACAGTTTCTAGCTCTCCGAGTGGCCTTGTACAACTTTGAAGCATCTCATCCCGATTTATGGGAGGACAATCCCAATCTTGCGATCTTGAGATTATACTTCGTTTGATAGGTGATTACCTGAGTGTTGCCTTTATAGCCTCCTTTTACGGTGCGACGGTTGGTCAACATCAAAGTAACCAGTTCTCAAACAAGTAATCTCAAATCACTCAGGTATTGAGGATTTAGTGTCTAATAATTTTAATGAAATTTACTTATGACAGATTTTCATCTCTTACAGTAAAGTTTCATAGGTCTTGTCCGATACTAGTCTTCACAAAGTAAGTATCTATGCAAATGATTATGACATTGCCATGTCCACATAGTTCAAGAAACAGAACTACTAGTCATCTTGCATTCTAATCGTCTAACGTTTTCTATGCGTCCAATTTTATAGAAAACTTCGACCAGGGTCCATTTTCAACTTTTGACATTCAAGTTCACTTGATAGACATTTCTTAGTCACAGGACTGGTCCTGACAGTCTATCTTGAATATATCGTCAAATTGAAGGGACTCATCATTTAATACTAAACCAAGATTAAATGGAATATGAAAATACATTTCATATATGATAAATGTTCAACCCATTGTTTTACAACCATGGGCCTCAAACCCATCTTTAAAACAGTTCATGGAATTCAAAGCTATGCTTGATTTCCAGTGCTACAACGTGAGTGTTGCTTCTCACTTGTTGCATAGGTTTAGTTATCATGCTTTGCCAATCTTAATATCTTTTTCATCGAATGATATTCGAGATAGGATGATAAGATCTTTTGAGTTTGTTTATTATGTGATCTAGTCTTTCTTATTTCGATAGTGGTTCTACGCATTTTGCAATGAAGAGCCATCAAGTTAGCAGACATGTGATCCACCCAAGTTTAATGAAGAACTCATTAATATAAACAACTCTGTTTTATTGCTTCTTAGGCAATAAGTACTTTTACTTCAACTGTATAGGTTGCTAGTGATGCTTTGTTTGGATTTGCTTATCCAAGTAGTTCACAAATATGTGGAAGACTTTCCAGCTGTATCTTAGAACATAGAAATTAATATTTAATTTCCCACGCAACAACTCATGGTCTCCAATCCATGTTGCCATTTCAAAACACGATGCTCTATAGCTCGTCCTTATCAATGGTTAACTCCAAAGGGTCTTGCTTGATCCTTTGCCAGTGTTTATGCGTGTAGCATCAATATTTAGCATATCTTTATTTCCTTGAATCAAGAAATATTCCTATGTACCTTTTCAAGTACCATAAGTATTCTTGATCTCAATCTAGTTGATCTTCATTTAGATCAATAGAGATTGGTATATGTTCGTCATGCCTAAAGTCATACGATACGTTTTTGGCGATCCTCATATTATATCATACATGATAAATTCTTTTGCAGAATAATTCCCAATTGAATTCTATTCATGTAACTTTAGCTTATCTAGTTTCAGTAGATACTAAATTCAGCTAAATTCTTTGACATATAATATAGGTTAAGAATCTCATTTAGACTCTTTGATGTTTAACTTAGTAAATGCTTATACATAGTTCAAACATCCTTTACTTAGATTTATTCACATGGGTCGAATATCTCCAATGGAGACTTTCGTGTTTGATTTAGTAAATGCCATTACTTAATCCAAAACAATATCATAAGATCTTTGTAAATAGATCTTAATACCCAGTATGTACTAAGTTTCGCCATGGTCCATCATTGATGAATAATCTCAAATCTAAGTCATTAGCATTTGAATGTTATTTTACAATAGAGAGATATGTGTGTGATACACATAGGACCAATTAAGTTTTTATGTACTCCCACTAAACTTCTTATATATCTATAAGAATCATGTATATTTTATGAAACTAAAATGCTTATTAGCTTCACTCAAAATACAGTTCCAATTCCCAATTGCTTGCTTAAATCTGTACTTAGATTTTATAAGCTAGCTTTCCTTTTCAAGCATTTATTTGGATCCACAAATCCTATGACATACCATGTACATATTTTATTCCAACATTTGATTGAGGAATACGTTTTGTCATCCAATTGCTATATGTACCAATATGCAATCATTGCTTGATTTATAGACTTGAGCATTACGATTATGCATGAGGTTTCAACACAATCCACGCCGTGAATTTGCTTGTAACCTTTAGCAACTAATCTAGCTTTGTGTGTGAACACAATTTCATGTTTGATGGTTTTTATCCTTAAAACAAACTTTGCAACCAATAGGTGTGAAACTATTCTTGCAAATCAACAAAATTTCAATTTTGTCATCAAAACATTGAGTATGTTTTATGGCCTCTAACCATTTAAAACATTTGAGTCTATATATGGCCTCTAACCATTTTAGGGAATCTGGGTTTCGTCATAGCTTTCTTACAGGTCACAAACTCATTAATCTACATGATAATAGTTTGACTGCAAGTTGTAGGTTTCTTCACTATCTAATAGAAGAATCTCATAGTTTCATTGACCAGAACTCTATGTTTCTTTACTATCTAATAGAAGAATCTCATAGTTCCAGTGACTTGAACTCTATGCCTACTTGGGTATAGAACATCAAACAATAGAATATCAACAGGCACTTTGAGAGTCCTTTGAATATTCTATTCTCCTTGAAGCACTTGTAAAGTCTTCTAAGAGATGTCTATTCTTTAAAAGCCACTTCTAAAGTCCTTAAAGAATAAGTTCGGATTTTCTGAAGCACTTCGAAAAGCCTCCGGAATGTCCGTTTATGTTTGTTGTTCGCCTCGAAGACTTTCGAGGTCTATTTTCTCCCACTTGTCATTTTGGAAACGAATCTCCAAAAGGACATTATTTCGAGCAAACAAACATTATGTTCTCAAAAATTCGTGGTAGAAACAATACCCTTGTGTCTCATTTGAATAAATCATAATGAAACATATATCTAGACTTGGGCCTTAGTTTGTTGAATAACAAACACTAAGCTCCCACTGAGTTTAGGAACTCTTTAGATATATTATGAAAAGATATTCTGAAATTACTTTTCAATAGCTTTGACGAATTTGGTTTGGTTTGGTGGTAGTTGAGCATTTTTAGAAATTATAGGAAAAGTCTTTATGATCCATCATTGATCGAATCAAGTACTAATCGACTTCGATCATTCCAACTTAGATATGCCATATCTTATGGAGCTAGATTGTGAAATTACAACACACAATAATTGATGATCATATTTGGTCTCAAGTAATCATCAACATGATCTAACCTAGATCTTTATGATTTCTTGCCAAGTGGATTTTATACTTCTGAATCTTTGAACTAGCCAAACAGATTCAACTTATATCACATTTGAGTAAATAAACCTATATTCACTCAAATCCATGTGAAATAATAAAGTCATAAAACCTTTCTTTAGCTTTGAACTCTATCGTCTAGGCGTTCTAACAATAGTTCATATTCTTTGTTACTTTCAACAAGTAAGACTTGCTTGTCTTAAGTTGATCTAGAAATCAACCAACTTTCAAAAGTCCATTAAAATAGAGCTTTTGAATGTTAACTTGTTGATATGGTCTAAGCAACAATGCCAAAGATTAGTGGAACTCAAATCAAGGGGTTGATTTGAACCTAGTAAAGTTTTATTGTTAAAGAGTTGTTTGTTTTAATCAAGCATATTGACTCAACCTGTAATTGACCATTTTATTCAAATAAACAAACAAACAAACAAGAATTGTTTTTGTTCTTCTGAATGTGAGTCTTTCTGTGTTTGAAGCAGAAATTTAGGTATGCTGATTATGGAACAAAATAGCCATTAAGTTCCAGCCTTAAAAGGACTTAAAACAAACTAGATGACCCTACAACTAATGTAGCATTGCCATGCTTCATTTCCCACTTGTAGGTCATTAGTGTAGCCTAGCTTCCATTGTTTGAGTTATTACCGAAGTAAGAACCTCAAGCGGTATATGATACCAAGGAAGTTTGATTGCTAGGTCACTTCTCTTTAAACATAAACTTATAGGTAGAAACGGAATTATAAATTCCTTTCATTTGTTCCTTTGTTTTCCTATTTCTTGTACCCTTTCTTATAGTCTTAAGAATTCTTTAGTGTTGACTTTTATACTTTGTTAGACATGTCCAATGTCACCAACAAGGTTCTTTACCATTTTAATTTATGTTGAATATTTTGTTTCAACTAGATGATCTTACCAGAAGCTTCTAAAGTTCTCTAAGCATCGATCTATTCGAATGTCTAGGGTCTAGACTCATTCGAGAATTAAATGGAAAAAATATTTTAGGTTGTTAACCATTGGTAAAGCTGAGCGTATTAAACTCAATGCTTTATGATCTCAAAACTATAGTGTATTTTGAATTCACAAGCACCAATTGGTTTGCCATTCGACTTTGATGTTCGAAAACAACCATAAAAGTCGCTATAAGAAACGTACATTTTAAATTGCTCACTTTCTCTCATTTCCGTGAATCGTTCTTGGATTCACTACCAATCGAGGAAATTTACTGTTACCTTTCTAAAAGGATTTACTGCAGTGCAAGATATTTAATTATAAACAATAATTAAAACATATATTGAAGCATGCAAAGTCTAAACATTTATCATGAATAATAACTTGAAAATGAAAGCAATCATGCAATTTAAACAAGTCATTAGCATTTTATTCGAATTATGTGTTCCGGCAGGTGTGAATAAAATGATTCCAAGATCCTAAAACCATTGAAGAATTAAGCACAGTTTGTCGACTCAATTCTAAAACATTTTAGGTAAGCAAAAGCCTTTTGCTAATAGTCTAGAAACTACTCTTGGTTGATAGGTACGTCTAAGAACTTATTAGGTAAACCTATCGATTTTGCCACGACATAAAAGGACTCCTTACTTATATCGTTGAGTTTCACCAAAACTAACATGTACTCACAATTATTTGTGTACCTTGCCCCTTTAGGACCAATAAGTAACACCTCGCTGAGCGAAAGCTATTACTAGATTGATGTAAAGGATATCCAAGCAAGTGTATATTTTGGCATGGCACCTTTTAACTCAATTTTTTTTAAGTTTGGAACTTAAGGCTCTTACTATGTTGGTTAGATTTTAAGTGAACTAAAATCCTTAATCATGCAACATAATCAAGCTTTGATCTCATGCATTTTAAGACATATTTAAAAGCAATAAATAACTTAAAACATGCATAAGATTAATGTGATCTAGTATGGCCCGACTTCATCTTGAAGCTTTAACTTCAAAGTCCGTCTTGAAAATCTCCGTGGGAGGCACCATTTTCTTCAAATAGGATAAGCTATAACTAATTACAACTATTTGATGGTACGCAGACCATATTTGAATTGAAAAATAACTTTGGTACTATAGACCAATTACATTCAAATTAATGGTACGCAGACCATATTTTCTATCCTATTTGGGCCATACTAGTCACTTCATAACCTGCAAAACAGTACATATACAATATATACCATTCACCCATTCATTATCATGAATGGCCCACATAGCTGGTTAGTTAAACACATTATGCATCACGTAAACATTTGCAGCAATTAATCAAGGGCACCAATAATCTACCAATTATTCAGTCCTTATTAATTCTAATCAAGTTGTTTTAACCTTAAGGATTTGTAGACCTAATCAAGAGTTTATGACTAAAAGCGCTCCCACTTAAACCAATAAATTCATATGCTTTACTAATTTTAAACATAATAATGTATTTCCAGTCTAACCGGAAACATACAAATTTAATTAAAAATTTAAAGCTCATATAAATTTATAATTGAATCCAAAAGTTTGATTTAATTTCAGTCGTATTTAAATTATTTCATGATTTTAATTTTAGTAAAATAATTAGAATAAATAAAATTTATTATAATTACAATATTCAAAATTAAAATCCAAGAAAATAATTTAAATTATTAATTTTAAAATTAATTAAAATTACGTAAACTGAAAATTTCAAATTAAAATTTCAAAACGATCTAATCGCAACGCAAACACCTCACGCATCGCACGCCCATGGGCCACACGCACACAGCCATCGCTGGCCATGTGCGCGCAGCCCATACGCTGCGTCGCATAGCTGCTGCTGCTATCCTTCGCAAGGCTCCACGCGAGCTTGTGCTCGCTGCGCGCGCGCTAGCGCTCGATGCACGCGAGCCATCGCTCGCTGCGTTCGCTCGGCATCGACGCTGGGCGCAGCACTCGTGGCACGCGAGCTTGCGCTCGCTGCGCGCGAGGCTGCGCGCGCTTGCGCGAGGCAGTGCGCGTTGTGGCGCAGCTCGCTTGCTGCCCACACGCGACTGCCGTGCCTTGCCTTCGCCCATTGCCCATTCGTCCATCGCCCATAGCCCACGACGCAAGGCAGGGCTACTGCCTTGTGCTCGTGCACCATGGCCTTGCTCATTGCATTCGTGCCGCATGGGCGACGAGCTCCCTTGCTCGTCGTCACATGCCCGCACTATACAACACCCCTTAAGGGTAACACGTAGCGTCCATTGCTTTGTGCGTGCAAGTTTTACGAACGAATCGCATAAAATTTAAAATTTTATATTTAAAATTAATGACAAATTAATAAATAATATTAATTTCATAATTTTAGGGCGAAAAAATCGAAAATTTATTATTCAATTGATTTCCGATTAACATGGATTCAAGCCTAGGTCATAAAAATTTAAAATTTATCATAAATTTACAATTTTTATGGTGGTTTTTAATCATAGGTATCCAATTAAATTATAATTAATTATGAAAATCAAATTAATTCTAAATTATTCTAATTTTCAACAAATTAATCATAATTACAAATTAGATTGCATAATTAACAAGGCTAGGCATTCAAACTTGTTAAACATATACAGTAGGTCAATCAAAAATTCAAGATTTATCAACGAGAATCGCAAATATTTAATTTAACATCTTAAATTTACGAAATTTTGCATTCGAAAAACTAAAACCTTCGAAAAGTCATAGTTTGTCAAAATTTTAGAATGCCTTTTACATGCGGAATTGACACAAAAATCACTCGATTTGGATGAGTAACGAAGAAACTGCCGAAAAACTGCGTACGTATCATTAAATAAACGCAATTTGCAATTAATTAACAATTACGAAAATTAATCACCCCTTTTAATTCTTGCAAATTTGTAATATTTAACCATGTTCATGCAATTTAGATTATAAAAATAATAAGAGGCTCGTGATACCACTGTTAGGTTATGGTACATATGACAATTCATAAATCATGCGGAAAAAAACCATTTAGCCAGGAATACATATTATTTACACATAATCATATAGCATAATTTAGATGCATACTCTTTGTTGCGTGCCTTCCCTAGCTGCGCCCGAACCGAACAAGAACAAGTCTTTAGGACTCCAAGTGTCGTCCCTCCGTAGATAGTCCACAGCACGTCCGGATCCGCCTTAAGATTGACCAACTAGAATCGCCCTTAAGGTACTAATAATTTTCGGCACTTTTAGGCAAGATGTGTGACTGAATTTTTCTCTCAAAAACTCACTTTGAATACTTGAAAACTCGTCATAAATTGTGAACCCAGGCCACATATTTATAGGGGTATGGAAAGAGAATTGGAATCCTACTAGGATACGAATTAATTAAATTAGAATCCTAGTGGAACTCTTATTTAATTAATTTATCTTTCAGGATTAGGAATTTAATCATTAAACGAATCCTGTACGTTTTAGGTTTCGTATGTGAACACAAACACACACGCACGCACAGCAGCCCACGAGGGGCGCCATGCGCGCGCGCGCACAGCCCGAGCAACGCAGCCCACGACTGCCGCAGCCTTGGGCGCGCGCTGGGCCTGCCTTGCGGTGGGCCTGGCGCAGCCTTGGGCTGGCGTGTTGTGGCGCGTGTTTCCCTTGCTGGACGTGGGCCTGGCTTCGTGCTGGGCCTTCGTCTAGCAAGCTCGTCCGATGCTAATTCGTACGACGCGCTTCCGATTAATTTTCCGATTCCGGAATTCATTTCCGATACGAACAATATTTAACATTTCCGATTCCGGAATTAATTTCCGTTTTGAACAAATATTTAATATTTCCGTTTCCGGATTTATTTTCCTATTCCGATAATATTTCCGATTCAGACAATATTTCCGTTTCCGGCAATATTTCCGATTCCGGCAATATTTCTATTTCCGATAATATTTTCCGATACGTACCATGTTTCCGTTTCCGGCAACATCTACGACTTGGATAATATTTATATTTCCGATACGATCTATATTTCCGTTTCCGGCAATATCATCATTTCCGGAGTATTCATTTGCTTGCCTTTGACGATCTCAGCTCCCACTGGAACCAAGATCCGTCGATTCCGAATATCCATAGATGGAGTATTTAATGCCATTAAATACTTGATCCGTTTACGTACTATTTGTGTGACCCTACGGGTTCAGTCAAGAGTAAGCTGTGGATTAATATCATTAATTCCACTTGAACTGAAGCGGCCTCTAGCTAGGCATTCAGCTCACTTGATCTCACTGAATTATTAACTTGTTAATTAATACTGAACCGCATTTATTAGACTTATCATTGAATGCATACTTGGACCAAGGGCATTATTTCTTTCAGATTATGCTAAGTGCGAATCATGTTTACTTGGCAAAATGACAAAGCAACCTTTCTCTAAAGTTGGAGAAAGAGCAACTGAACTATTGGGTTTAATCCATACAGATGTATGTGGACCAATGAGTACAAATGATAGAGGTGGTTTCAGCTACTTTATCACTTTCACTGATGACTTCAGTAGATATGGTTATGTCTACCTAATGAAGCATAAGTCTGAATCCTTTGACAAATTCAAAGAATTTCAGAGTGAAGTAGAGAATCAATTAGGCAAGAAGATTAAGGCACTGCGGTCTGATAGAGGCGGTGAATATCTGAGCTATGAATTTGATGACCATCTGAAAGAATGTGGAATTCTATCAGAATTGACTCCTCCTGGAACACCACAATGGAACGGTGTGTCGGAACGGAGGAACGGGACCTTGCTAGACATGGTTAGATTAATGATGGGTCAGGCTGAACTTCCAATAGAATTTTGGGGACATGCACTAAATACAGCTGCACTCACTATAAATAGAGTTCCGTCTAAAGCTGTTGAAAAGACTCCATATGAGTTATGGTTTGGAAAGCCTCCAAATGTGTCTTTTATAAAGATTTGGGGATGTGAAGTATACGTCAAACGATTAATTTTAGACAAACTTCATCCAAAATCTGACAAATGTATCCTTGTGGGCTACCCAAAGGAAACAAAGGGGTATTACTTCTACAATACATCTGAGAACAAGGTGTTTGTTGCTCGAGATGGTATCTTTTTGGAAAAGGATCACATTTCCAAAATGACAAGTGGGAGAAAAGTAGACCTCGAAGAAATTCGAGTCGAACAAAAAAATCTAGAGAATGCTTAAGATGACATTCAGGATGAAACTCAGAGATCTTTAGAAGTATCTTGTGAGAATCATGGACCATCTAGAAATGTAACCCCGCGTAGATCGCAGAGATATAGATCTCAACCGGAAAGGTACTTAGGTATTTTGACGAACGAGAGCTATGACGTTCTATTACTTGAAAGTGATGAACCTGCGACTTACAAACAAGCTATGACGAGCCCTAGCTCCAAGCAATGGCAAGAAGCCATGCAATCTGAATTAGACTCCATGTCGGAAAACCAAGTTTGGGATTTGGTCGATTTGCCAGATGGCTACCAAGCCATAGGAAGCAAATGGGTTTTCAAACTGAAAAAGGACAAGAATGGGAAACTTGAAGTTTTCAAAGCTAGATTGGTTGCAAAAGGATACAGGCAAGTCCACGGTGTGGATTACGATGAAACCTTTTCACCAGTTTCAATGCTAAAGTCTATTCGGATAATGTTAGCAATCGCTGCATATTACGATTATGAAATATGGCAGATGGATGTCAAAACCGCTTTCTTAAATGACGTTTTAACAGAAACTGTGTTTATGACACAGCCTGAGGGTGTTGAGGATCCAAAGAATGCTAAAAAGGTATGCAAACTTAAGAAATCAATCTACGGATTGAAGCAGGCATCAAGGAGCTGGAATATACGTTTTGATGAAGCAGTCAGTGACTTTGGCTTCGTCAAGAACGTAGACGAATCTTGTGTATACAAGAAAGCCAGTGGGAGAAAAATTGGTTTTCTAGTATTATATGTCGACGACATATTACTTATCGGAAATGACATTCCTATGTTGAACTCTGTCAAGATTCGGCTTGGGAAATGTTTTTCGATGAAGGATCTAGGAGAAGCACAATACATACCGGGCATCAAGATTTACAGAGATAGATCTAAGAAGATGATTGGACTTAGTCAAAGCACTTATATCAATAAGGTGCTTGAAAGGTTCAAGATGGCAGACTCCAAGCGAGGTTACCTACCCATGTCTCATGGAATGACTCTAAGCAAGACTTAGTGCCCAAAAACACTTGATGAGCGTAGACGAATGAGTGGGATTCCATACGCATCATTGATTGGTTCAATAATGTATGCTATGATATGTACACGCCCGGATGTTGCGTATGCACTCAGTGCTACGAGCAGATACCAGTCAGACCCAGGAGAGGCACATTGGACTGCTGCCAAGAATATTCTGAAGTACCTGAAAAGGCACAAAGATGATTTCCTGGTCTATGGTGGAGATGATGAATTAATTGTTAAAGGCTATACAGACGCAAGTTTCCAAACCGACAAAGATGATTTCAGATCACAGTCTAGGTTTGTCTTCTGCCTCAACGGAGGTGCAGTAAGCTGGAAAAGTGCTAATCAAAGCACCATTGCGGATTCTACAACTGAAGCGGAGTACATTGCTGCACATGAAGCAGCAAAGGAAGCTATATGGCTAAGGAAGTTCATAGGTGAACTTGGTGTAGTCCCCTCCATTAAAGGACCAATAGCTCTGTATTGTGATAATAATGGAGCTATTGCACAGGCAAAGGAGCCTAGACACCACCAAAGAGTCAAGCATGTACTTCGTAGATTTCACCTTTTACGAGAGTTCGTTGAAAGAAAAGAAGTCGAGATAAGCAAGATTGGAACTGATGACAACATCTCAGATCCATTGACTAAACCTCTGCTGCAGGCGAAGCACAACTCGCACACTTCAGCTATGGGAATCAAGCATATTGGAGAATGGCTTTGATGTCCTTGTTTAATGTTTTAAAGTTTTAGAGTTTAATACTTTGTAAAACATTATTGGTTAATCATTCGCATAAATGAATAGAATTCATTTTTCCATTTAATTTGTGGTTTATTAAATGATGAGTCCCTTCAATTTGACGAAATATTTAAGATAGACTGTCAGGACCAGTCCTGTGACTAAGAAATGTCTATCAAGTGAACTTGAAAGTCAAAAGTTGAAAATGGTCCCTGGTTGGAGTTTTCTATAAAGATGGACGCATAGAAAACGTTAGACGACTAGAATGCAAGATGACTAGTAGTTCTGTTTCTTGAACTATGTGGACATGGCAATGTCGTAATCATTTGCATAGATACTTACTTTGGGAAGATTAGTATCGGACAGACCTATGAAACTTTACTGTAAGAGATGAAAATCTGTCATAAGTAAATTTCATTAAAATTATTAGACACTAAACCTCAATACCTGAGTGATTTGAGATTACTTGTTTGAGAACTGCTTACTTTGGCGTTGTCAACCGTCACACCGTAAAGGAGGCTATAAAGCCAACGGTCGGGTAATCACCTATCAAACGAAGTCTAATCTCAAGATCGCAAGATTGGGATTGTCCTCCCATAAATCGGGATGAGATGCTGAAAGTTGTACAAGGCCACTCGGAGAGCTAGAAACTGTAAAATGCATGGCTGTGCTCAGATGAATCATAGGCTATGATTATCTGTTTATTTGAACAGTTGAACTCTGAAACCGAGAAACACATCTGGACATAATAAGGATGACAACTCTTACCTTATGTTCAAGAGAAAGCATCGAGCGGTAAAGGAATTAGAAAATGCACACTTGTCCCTAAGGACAAGTGGGAGACTGAAGGAAATAATGCCCTTGGTCCAATATGCATTTAATGTTAAGTCTAATAAATGCGGTTCAGTATTAATTAACAAGTTATTAATTCAGTGAGATCAAGTGAGCTGAATGCCTAGCTAGAGGCCGCTTCAGTTCAAGTGGAATTAATAATATTAATCCACAGCTTACTCTTGACTGAACCCGTAGGGTCACTGTGAGGGGGTCGAAAAAGCGCGAGGCTAATGCGTGACCTCATCCCTCGTGGGTGTGACGATTCTTTTTATTCAATCAAGTGTAATTGGATTTCCTGTGAGTTTACACCCAATTGAATAGTAATATAGGAGTCGCCATTCAGTTTTTAACGACAATGTGAAAAACTGACAAAACCCGGTTATCGTGACATAAAGGGAGTGCAATTATGTTTGACCACAACGGCCGTAGGTTCCCTTGTGATCCCTGGTGTGGGGATCTCTCAATATACACCCGCAAGGTAGAGATTGAGGGTTCGGGGGACTGTAACTACCGAGAGGAGTACTTCGCTCGTTGATAACTCCAGAGGCAGGATATCCTTACTAGCTCAACATAAATAATTGAAGGGACATGCGTTAACTATTAAACTAATCTGAGTTGATTTTAGCAATATGCAACATATAATACTAATTCGATCGTGATTATCTGATTTAAATAGCATTGAGGGACCTAGCATGATAATCCGATTTCCCAAAAATATTATATTTGTTAGGCGTGATAGAACAATCAGATTAGGTTAGTTTAACAGTTCATAAAAAGGGCGAGGAAAGCAGTTAAATCATCGAAAAGGGACACATTACGACGCACCCTTGAGAGGTGCGTCACGGTTCTCAGAAAACTAACCACTTTGACTTTGCTATTTCTCCTTTTTATTTAACGAATCTCAATTATGGGACAGGATACGTTCTGTTCGATTTATGGATCGATTGCGACAGAACGCGTGAACTATTTCGCAGCGTGAGGCTTAGGCTAAGGGTTGGAGTCAATACTCAGAATATAATTGTGTGTGTGTTGTGTGTTCTTTTCACGTCGAACTTAGGGGTCTATTTATAGGAAAAAGTGGCGTAGAAAGATAGTTTTTCAGGAATTTGAATACGAAACGGATTAGGAAAAGAATCCGTCCCAGGTATTTTCGGCGCCCAGCTCTGGGCGTCAAAGATTTCGGCGCCCAGGGCTGGGCGTTGAAAATAGGGTCTGGCAGAATTCTTTGTCAGATTGGACTCTAGAGTACGGAGTTCATTAAGAGACTTAATCCGAGTAATTTGGTGTGTATCAATTTACGACGGAATGCGTCTGGGCCCTTTACGAACTCTAGGTTCGTTATGAGTTTAATTAATACGTTAACTCTTTTATCGAACTGCGATAGGAATAGAATTCCTTTTACAATTTCTATCTCTTTTAGGATTTATGTTGGAGTGCAACACCTAATTCTGACAGGTTTCTATCTTTTTATTCTTACTACTTTTAGCAACTACCCTTTACGGCAGTTACTATTTTTAGCAGGTTTCCATAAATAGCAGGTTTCGGGTGAAATGAAAAGGGGAATTGAGATTCGTTATTTTATAGGAGATGCGTTGTCAAGTGGAGATTTACGTTTTCATCATCGAACCTTCCATTTCGGGAATGGGGACAAAAGTAGGTGTCTACAGTTAGCCTCCACTTTGACTGAGTCTTGGAATAAGACGATGGTCAAAGTATTAGACGGAGTGTGTCGCACAAGCCATGGTGACCTGTTTTGGCGAGGGTCTCACGAGCCCCCGAGTGATAACATTTGACTTAAGGGTCATCACTTGAAGTGTCGACATATCCCTCACGTGTCATTGGGATTTGTCAACGAATAGTATAGAAACTTCCTCACTTTGTCATTGGAAGGATCTAAAGGTGCGCAGAAACTCCCTTACTTTGTCATTGGGAGTAGCTACAGAGTTTTTTGAAATCAAAGCTATAAAGTGTAATTGGGCCTGGCCAAGCCCAATCACGAGGTAAAAATGTTTTTAAAGATTCTCATTTTCAGGGATAGCTAAACGAGAAAACCCCCTTGTTTTTATGGGACGTAAAACGAAGGAAAATCCAGCACATCGCTCTTTTTTGGAAAAACGGAAAACCAATCCTTTAATTTTTGGAAAAAGGGAAAACCAGTCCTTTAATTTTTGGAAAAAGGGAAAACCAGAAAAAGTTATCGCTGCAGCGACTAAGGACCTGCGCGGTTAGTGGCGCAGACCCCGCCGGCTAAAGATGGCGAGCCTGTCCGCTAAGGGTGGACACCCTGTCCGATAGAAGTAGACGAATCTGTTTTTGAAATTTGAAAATAAGGACCTACGCGGTTTGTGACGTAGACCCCGCTGGCTGAAGATGGCGAACCTGTCCGCTAAGGGTGGACACCCCCGTCCGATAGAAGTGGACGAATCTATTTTGAGTTTTGTTTGTGCTTTTTGAAAATAAGGACCTACGCGGTTTGTGACGTAGACCCCGCCGGCTGAAGATGGCGAGCCTGTTTGTGTTTTGAAGATCTCATTTTTTGAAAACTAAGGACCTGCGCGGTTAGTGACGCAGACCCCGCCGGCTGAAGATGGCGAGCCTGTTTTATTTTGAAGATTTTATTTTCTTTTCATTTTCGAAAACTGAGGACCTGCGCGGCTAGTGACGCAGACCCCGCCCGCTGAAGGTGGGCGAGCCCTGTCCGCTGAGAGTGGACGTCCCTGAATTCGTTTTTTTTTAATTTGGAACTCGCGTGGTTCGATCTTGCCTGATTGAGGTGCGCAAGTCCCTATTTCATTTTTTTTCTTGTGATTTTTTTTGAGAATTTCTTTTTATTCATTCTTGTAGGAGCGAATTCTTCCGAGGGATGCTCGGATTTAGTTGCAACCTGAATGTGGGTTGACAACGTGCTTAGACGGACCATTGTCTTGTGGTCATCTTCCTTCATGGTTTTGAGCTAGTCTTTATGGCTCAATTTTGCCATTACCTGGGTCCTTGATTAGGGGACTATGTGTAAGGGGGTCGAAAAAGCGCGAGGCTAATGCGTGACCTTGTCCCTCGTGGGTGTGACGATTCTTTTTATTCAATCAAGTGTAATTGGATTTTCTGTGAGTATACACCCAATTGACTAGTAATATAGGAGTCGCCATTCAGTTTTTAACGACAATGAGAAAAACTGACAAAACCCGGTTATTGTGACATAAAGGGAGTGCAATTATGTTTGACCACGACGGCCGTAGGTTCCCTTGTGATCCCTGGTGTGGGGATCTCTCAATATACACCCGCAAGGTAGAGATTGAGGGTTCGGGGAACTGTAACAACCGAGAGGAGTAATTCGCTCGTCGATAACTCCAGAGGCAGGATATCCTTAGTAGCTCAGCATAAATAATTGAAGGGACATGCGTTAACTATTAAACTAATCTGAGTTGATTTTAGTAATATGCAACATATAATACTAATTCGATCGTGATTATCTGATTTAAATAACATTAAGGGACCTAGCATGATAATCCGATTTCCCAAAAATATTATATTTGTTAGGCGTGATAGAACAATCATATTAGGTTAGTTTAACAGTTCATAAAAAGGGCGAGGAAAGCAGTTAAATCATCGAAAAGGGACACATTACGACGCACCCTTGAGAGGTGCGTCACGGTTCTCAGAAAACTAACCACTTTGACTTTGCTATTTCTCCTTTTTAACGAATCTCAATTATGGAATAGGATACGTTCTGTTCGATTTATGGATCGATTACGACAGAACGTGTGAACAATTTCGCAGCGAGAGGCTTAGGCCAAGGGTTGGAGTCAATACTCAGAATATAATTATGTGTTGTTGTGTGTTCTTTCACGTTGAAACTAGGGGCCTATTTATAGGGAAGAGTTCGTGGAAAGATAGAATTGCAGAGTTCTAATCCACAAAGAATTAGGAAAAGAGACGTACCCAGGTATTTTCAGCGCCCAGGCCTGGGCGCCGAAGATTTCGGCGCCCAGAGCCAGGCGTTGAAAATAGGGTCTGGGCAGCTTTGTTTAGTCAGATTCGGATTCCTAAAATCCGTAGAGTTTGAGATTAATTCGAGTCTTTTAGCGCGTATCAATTTTGTGACGGAATGCGTCTGGGCCCGTTACGAACTCTAGGCTCGTTAGGATTTTAATTAATACGTAACTCTTATTTCCGAATCCTATTAGGAATAGGATTCTCGCAGTTTTCTATCTCATTTAGGATTTATGTTGGAATGCAACACCTAATTCTGACAGGTTTCTATCTTTTATGATTTGCCACTTTTAGAAGCTACTTTTTACGGCAGTTACTATTTTTAGCAGGTTTCCATAAATAGCAGGTTTCGGGTGAAATGAAATGGGGAATCGAGATTCGTTTATTTTATAGGAGATGCGTTGTCAAGTGGAGTTTTTATGCTTTCATCATTGAACCTTTCCCTTGCGGGAACGGGGACAAAAGTAGGTGTCTACAGTTAGCCCCCACTTTGACTGAGTCTTGAAGTAAGACGATGGTCAAAGTATTAGACGGAGTGCGTCACACAAGCCATGGTGTATGTGACCTGTTTTGCTAGGGTCTCACGAGCCCCCGAGTGATAACATTTGACTTAAGGGTCATCACTTGAAATGTCGACATATCCCTCACGTGTCATTGGGATTTGTCAACTGATAGTATAGAAACTTCCTCACTTTGTCATTGGAAGGATCTAAAGATGCGCAGAAACTCCCTAACTTTGTCATTGGGAGTAACTACAAATGTTTTCGAAATTAAAGCTGTAAAGTGTAATTGGGCCTGGCCAAGCCCAATCACGAGGTAAAACGTTTTTAAAGATTCTCATTTTCAGGGCTAGCTAAACGAGAAAACCCCCTTGTTTTTATAGGACGTAAAACGAAGGAAAACCCAACACATCGCTCTTTTTTGGAAAAACGAAAAACCAATCCTTTAATTTTTGGAAAAAGGGAAAACCAATCCTTTAATTTTCCGAAAAAGGGAAAACCGATCCTTTAATTTTCGGAAAAAGGGAAAACCGATCCTTTGATTTTCGGAAAAAGGGAAAACCGATCCTTTGATTTTCGGAAAAAGGGAAAACCGATAAAAGTTATCGCTGCAGCGACTAAGGACCTGCGCTGTTAGTGACGCAGACCCCGCGCGCTGAAGGTGGGCCAGCCTGTCCGCTGAGGGTGGACCCCCCGTCCGATAGAAGTGGACGAATCTGTTTGATGTTTTTGAAAATAAGGACCTACGCGGTTTGTGACGTAGACCCCGCCGGCTGAAGATGGCGAACCTGTCCGCTGAGGGTGGACGCCTCGTCCGATAGAAGTGGACGAATCTGTTTTGAAATTTTTGTTTTTTTTTTGAAAATAAGGACCTACGTGGTTTGCGCCGTAGACCCCGCCGGCTGAAGATGGCGAGCCTATTTTAAATTTGAAGACTTTATTCTTCGAAAAACCGAGGACCTGCGCGGCTAGTGACGCAGACCCCGCCCGCTGAGGGTGGGCGAGCCCGTTTTGAATTTCTTATTTTGCCTATGTAGAAGAGCTTTTGGTGATTACAACCTGTTGGTGGGTCGTAATATTTCCTGATTAGATGTGTCCTATAAGCGGGTCCACACTGTGTATATTTAACAATATATTTTTTGAGATATCTAAACATGATATGGTGCGTGGCGCAGTCTGGGAATGTGATTTTGATTGCGCGCTCTTTGTTGGAGTCCACTTTTCGCGAGCCCCCAAGTGTTGGGGCTCGTCGGTTGTTTTTCGCGTCTTGTAATCATGTTTGGGGTCACGCTCGTATGTGCGAGCGACCTCCTATAGTAGTGTGCTATTTTAGTGAAGCCGTGGAGTGCGACTTTAGCTTTCAGGCGACATCCGGTTTTGGCTTGGCCCGGATTATCCCTTTGACAGACAGACATTTTCTATTTGGAAAACCAACGACTTGACGACACATACTTTTGGTGTTTCGAAGAATGACCATGATATTTAACTTGCTTTTTTTGAAAAGTATACATGAGCGTTTTCTGAGATGAGTCTAAGTTTCGACCAAGTTTCAATGTTATTATTATTTTTTGCTTATTTGGGAGCTAAAGGTGCTTTGGGCTTGATCTTACTTGTAATAGGGCCTCGTGTTTTAGCAACACGGTCCTAAGTCTTTCCTGTTCCGTGTTTTGTGAAATCTGGGCCTTGGCTGCATTTTCAGCGCCCAAGGTCAGGCGTTAAAAATTTCGGCGACCAGAGGTGGGCGCTGAAAGTTCTTTGATTTTCGGATTTCTAAGCACGTTTCCGAATGGGATCAGGATGTTTATTGGGTGCGTTCAGCTATATATAGGGGCTAGGTACGTCCTTATTTTCCACCACTCTCAAATTCTTTCTCCCTTTTTGCTGTGCTCTAATTATTTACTGCTTTTGCCATGTCGATCCCTACTTTCTCACTCCAACGGACTGTTAGGCGTTGGCTACGAGCCCTTACTCCCACAGAAAAAGCTTTGTTAAAAGAATACCAGTTAGAGGCACTTTTAGGCTTACAACAAATTAATATTGATTATAATTTTCTGCATGCTGCCCTAAACTTTTGGGACTCCGATCATCATGTTTTTTCCTTTCGGGGCAATGAAATATGTCCTTTGCCTGATGAATTTGCTGCGATCCTTGGTTATCCTACTAATGCTACTCCTGTTACTCCTGGCACTATTGAAGAGGGTAAAACAACCATAAGGGCTTTCCTAGGGCTAGATGATAACATGTTTGCTGAACTTGTTGTAGACGATAAGGTTAACTTGGCAAAACTCGTAAAACATCATTTTAGGCCTAGTAAGAATATGACCGAACAAAAATTGAACATCCGAGCCCTTGTATTTTGCTTGTTGAATCATTATTTGCTGTCGAATAATAATGGTGAGTTCGGTGACATAAGGCTGATCCCCTTGATTAGCCAGATGGAAAGTTGCTATTCTATTATGCCGTTGGTTGTTGCTGAGACTTTGCTGAGTGCGGATGAGCTGAAGAGGGATGCCAAATCCGAAATTTTTAAGGGAAGCCCCCTATTACTGCAGGTAATCTATTTTTTTCTTTGCGCACACATACGCCACTTTTATATATTTCTTTTTGCCTGGGGCTGAGTTTCAGCGCCCAGGGCAGGGCGCTGGACTATTCGGCGCCTGGTCCTGGGCGTTGAAACTGCGCCCCAGGAACCTTTTTTCTTTCTTTTCATTCTTTTGATTCGATCGTACCTGTTTTTGCAGATTTGGCTTGCGGAACGGCTTAGACTTTTGGAAGCTTCTGCCGATCCTAAACATTATCGCCCTATAGCTTTGGGTAACCGAAAATACTTGCACCAAGGCCAGGACGAGGCCGAATGGACCTCCTTTTTTACTTATGGCATTTGTTCTATTAAGTGGGTGGTACCATGGTGGGGTTTGACTACTATGACAGGGGGGTCTGATGTATCGGTTTATGTTTCTTTGTTGGGGCTATCTTGTCCCATTTATATTTTCCCTTACCGAGTCATGCGTCAATATGGTTTAAGGCAGACTATCCCCTTTTCTGATACGGTACCACCTAAGGTAGCGACCTTTGCACAAACACGGGTCTTAGCGTGGGCTAGGTATTATGATGGTCTCCCGCGTTGGGCTGTAGCTACAAATGGTTTTATGGGTCTTTCTGAAAACTATAAGTTGTGGATGAGTTCCGATGACAAGGATGTGAGGACCGAGGCTCGTAATGGGGAGCCGGCTGAGCTTTTGATACCTCGTATTCGTGTTAAGTATGAGGGTCCTGATTCTGCCAGACCTCGTACCTATAGTTTTAAGACTGTGAAAGCTCGTCCTGATCGAAAGCGAAAGGAAGTTCTTCCCCGTTCCAGTGTCAGGCCTACAAAGATGCCTAACATGAAGGGGCCTGCTGTTGTTAAAAGAAATGCAAGCTCTCGCGGAGATCGTCGCCGGAACAATGTATGGGTTAGGAAGGCTCAGCCGCCTGTAGAAACAGTGGCTAGTCCAGTTGATGATAGTAATCCTTCTCCCACCACTGTTTGTGCCCTTGAGGCTGAGCGGGCTATAACTGAGAATGTTTCTAAAGCTTTGGCATCTTTGGAAGTTAGTGTCCAGGAGCCAGTTCTTATGGAGATTGATATTGGGGCAGCGCAGAAGACTATGGGGGTGGATCCTGCGAACATTGCTCTCTTCAAGACCTTATTTGATGATCCGGAAGAACTAGAGTAGTGTAGTTCTTTGCTAGGGTGTAGGTGCCCTCTATTTATTTCAGTTGTGTTTGTTTTTATTCCTAGCACTTTGTTTTCCTTCTTATTATATTTTAATAAAGGCGTATTTTTAGTTTCCATTCAATTTTGTTTATATGTCTAACACTTTTTTACACAAAGAATATAATTTTTTAATTATTATTTGGACCGAATCCTTGGTAAGGATTGCCTACGTATCTTGTCAGAATCAGGTCGCGCGTAGTTCTTAGCTTTAGAATAAGTTCTAGTATGCCGGATTTCGGTAGATATGTCCTGAAGTGGAAACATATTACTTAATCGGTCAAATGAGTGAAGTATTTGCCATTATTTTCATCTGCCGTTTTCCATAGGTTGCGTAAAATTCGACCAATTTGTTGGTAAACCTATTTGGATACGTACTGTACCCCCCAAGTGTTCGTTATTTTTCCGTTGTGTGCGGATAAAATGACGAGCACTTTTCGAAAAAAGGAAAACTTTTGGCAGGCAGAGAGTTTCAACGCCTAGGCTGGGGCGTCAGAAATTTCGGCGCCCAGCCCTGGGCGCTGAAAATAACTCGGGCGGTCAATTTTGACGTTTTTGCTTCACATGTTCTTGCGTTTATTTCTATTTCGTTTTTTGTGCCTTGATATTTTGCTTCGTAGTTAAAGTTAATTTTGAGGCTATTTTGGAGGCTTTTTTGACTGTTAGCGTGAAACGCATTTTTGTCCAGATTATTTTTTTCTATTGGTGACTCAAAATAGCTTTGAAAATGGAGTTAGGGTGCGGAACTTATGAAGATCTTTGTGGAGGGTATGATGGAATCTATGTGAAACAGCTGTTGGTGGATTCTATGTTTTATGAATTTATTTTTTTGGTAACATTTGCATTTGTTTTAAAATTTTGATTTCTTTTTGATTTTGGGTTGCATGGATTGGCTCTTATGATGACATTGGTTGGCTTTTTAGGTTTTGAGGATGGGATAGTGTGGTTTATTTTGTGGGTTTCGGGAACTGGTTCACATGGAATTATTTCAAAACCGAGTGGGCTTTGTTTGTTGGGCCTATAGTGGGCCGCTTCTTTATTTTTTTTTATTTTATTTTGCAAGTACATTTGGTGTTTATTTAGTGTTAGAATAAAATTTTTAGGAGAAATATTACGCCTTTATTGATTTGGAAAGTAAGGAAAACACACTGAAATAAAACTGACCCATATTCTAAAGGGCCTTAGGACCATCTAAAGTCTCTAATATTTTTTCTATCAATCTAAAGAACTACTAATGGTGCTCTATATGGCTCAAGCCTGGGGTTTAGTCTCATAAAACTCCGGTCCTTCACCGGTACTCATCTTGAATCCTATTCCTTTTGCGTTGACCCACTGATATGTCTTCACCCATCCGTTCCCGACCTCATCTAGTATTGATGCAGGAGAGATTAACCGGGTTGGATCGAAACCTTCATCTTGTAAAGCTAGGGTAGTCATCACAGTCTCGTTCTCCATAGGCCTCGATTCGTTAAACAATGTCCATAGAGCCTGGTTGTCCAATATTTCAGCTGTTTTAGTCTTGGTGAGGTGGGGTGCCTCATCCAAGGTGTGGCAGTCATGGAAGATTTCAAATCCGGGTTTTAGCAAGCCATCCTGAACGAAGGGTTCAGGGAAATCACAGCATGGGTGTCTTTCTCCTTCCCGAACAAACATCCCGTTAAGGGTCCTTTGATATGGGGGGAAGGAGGGTGGTTTGTTTGGCTTTGTTAAGGCGTAGCCTAGATAGGCGATCAGCAATATCTTCCTCCGTTGGTTCATAACCTAAGCCAAAGGGAGTAGATTTGTCGGGAAAAGGGTGGAATGTACATTCCTTCTTCCTTATGCCCAATGGGGTTCCTGGGAAATAACCTTGAGCCAACAGCATTCTAGGGATGACTCGGGATGCATGCGGGTCTAGGAATGCTGGATCATAATCTTCGACGAACTGGATTGTTTCTTCCATTTGAAACCCATAAAGGTCGTCTGCAGTTTCAGACGTTCCAACCATAGTACAACTGACGTCGAGAGGAGGGGCGTGAATTTCTAGTATTACCCCGTTATGGTTAAGTTTAACCATTTGGTGCAAGGTTGAAGCCACACCTCCTAAGTCATGGAGCCAAGGTCGCCCCAAGAGGAGGTTGAAAGTGGGCTTGATGTCGATTATTTGAAAGTCCGTGGTGCGTGCCACAGGCCCAGTTTTTATGGTAAGGTTGATTTTTCCCAACACAGGCCTTCGGGAGTTATCATAAGCTCGTACCCCTTGTGAGGAGGTTTGGAAGTCATCGCTTCCTAGCCCCAAGCAATGGGCGGTTCGCAATGGGCAGACATTAACCGCCGAACCATTATCTACGAGCGCTAGGGGGATGTTTTGTCCTTTGCATCCAACCACTAAGTAAAGGGCTTTATTGTGAGCACCCCCCTCTTTGGGTAAGTCTTTATCAGTGAAAACTATGGCCTTTTCTCCGGCACCTCTCGTGACATGGCTAACCAATGAGTCAGGTGTGATATCTGTAGGTACTGAGATGAGGTCAAGTGAGCGAATAAGCTTTTCGCGATGTTCCTTTGAAGTACACATAAGATCCCAGATGGTAATCTCAGCCTTGGTTCTTTTCAGTTGTTTCAGGAGAGGATTTTCAATGACTTCCGCGACGGTGGCGTGCCGCCCGTTCTCAGGAGTTTGCCTAACCGGGATGTCGTCCATAGGAGGTGGGTGAATATCCGGTTGGTATATCCTTCCGGATCGGGTGAGGTTGTCGACCTCGGGCTCCTGAGGGGTGGTGTCAATGAGAGCATACCCGGGCCAAGTTTCAGTGAAGAGGTCCTGGCCCGAGACTTGAGATAGGTAAATATCTTCAGCATCATCGTTCCACACACCGCACACTTCCCCCTCGATTCGATCCATAGGTACCACAACGAGTGGTGCACCTTGAGGTGTAATATACACCGTGGGGTCGAAATTCTCTAGTTGGTCGAGAGAGATGTGACAAGAGCCGAGTGGGCTCTTGTTGTTGTTGGGTTTGCCAACGTTAGGGAGAGGTATTACTTCATCCTCTATCATGTCCTGGATCGTATGTTTTAGATTCCAGCAGTTTTCAGTGTCATGCCCATTTCCTTGATGGAATTTGCAGTAAGTACCTTCGACCCAATATTTGTTTTTGACAGCAGGGTCACAGGTGGGGCCTATAGGTCTCAACTTTCCTTGATTAGTTAGTCTTTCAAAGGCTTGTGCCAAAGTTGACCCGAGTGGGGCAAACTTTCGGTCTCGGACCCATCTTACAGGGTATCTTCGGGCGGGAGCCTCTTCTACAGCATGGACTTCTTGGGCTTGGGGTGTGTTACCCCGATTATAGGTGTTGGTCTTATATGCAGGTTTGCTCTGTATGGTTTTGGCGAGGTCGTCCTCGATTTTTATTCCCACATCATAAACCCTTTTGAAAGTGTCGAGTCCCAGGTACCTAAGGTGTTGTCTGTAAGCCGGGTCCAAGTTGTCAATGAATTTTTGGACCAATTCTGTTTCGGGAGGCCTATTGATTAGCTGGGCCGCCTGGTCCCTCCATCTAGCAAAGTAGGTTGTGAAACCTTCATTTTTCTTTTGGAAGAGAACTTCCAGCTCGCGCATGGTGACTTGGAAATCCATGTTCGACGAGTATTGCTTGATGAAGACATTGACAAAGTCTTCCCAAGTGGGGAAGAGCTTAGGGTCCTGGTGATAGTACCATTTGAGCGGCACAGGTTCCAAGGACAAAGGAAAGGCAGGTAGGTACATGGACTTGTCCACGCCTTTCAAGTTCATGGTATTCACAAAGCTCAGTAGATGATCACGGGGGTTGTCCGTGGCCTTGAACTTTGGAAGTCAGACGAACTGAACTTTTCTGGTAATTTGCCAGAAAAAGGTTCAGGCTCGAGGGAGAAGTATTTGCTCCCCATGGTTTGCTGTAGGACCATTTTTTCGATCCTCTTCTCGTTTTCGAGGTCATTTTTGGCTTGCGCAGCCGCTAAGGCTTCGTTTTCCATTTTCAGTTGGCCCATGAGTTGGGTCATTTGGACCATATGGTCTCGCAAATCTTCGATGGACATGTTTGGAGGTGCGAATCGAGGTTGGAGAAGCTGAGATCCTTGAAATGAGGGACGACGGACGGAGCTTGGAGTTACTAGACCTGGTGTTGGTGATGTATCTTCGAGACGCACTAGCTGTTGATTCCTGTAGACACCTACTTTTGTCCCCATTCCCGCAAGGGAAAGGTTCGATGATGAAAGCATAAAAACTCCACTTGACAACGCATCTCCTATAAAATAAACGAATCTCGATTCCCCATTTCATTTCACCCGAAACCTGCTATTTATGGAAACCTGCTAAAAATAGTAACTGCCGTAAAAGGTAGCTTCTAAAAGTGGCAAATCATAAAAGATAGAAACCTGTCAGAATTAGGTGTTGCATCCCAACATAAATCCTAAATGAGATAGAAAACTGCGAGAATCCTATTCCTAATATGATTCGGAAATAAGAGTTACGTATTAATTGAAATCCTAACGAACCTAGAGTTCGTAACGGGCCCAGACGCATTCCGTCACAAAATTAATACGCGCTAAAAGACTCGAATTAATCTTAAACTCTACGGATTTCAGGAATCCGAATCTGACAAAGAATTCGGCCCAGACATCATTTTCAACGCCCAGAGCTGGGCGCCGAAATCTTTGACGCCCAGCCCTGGGCGCTGAAATTGCATGGATCTCTATTTTCAACGCCCAGCCCTGGGCGCCAAAATCTTTGACGCCCAGAGCTGGGCGCCGAAATTACCTGGGACGTGTTTTTTCCTAATTCTTTATGGATTAGAACTCTGCAATTCTATCTTTCCACGAACTCTTCCCTATAAATAGGCCCCTAGTTTCGACGTGAAAGAACACACAACAACACATAATATATTCTGAGTATTGACTCTAAACCCCTTAGCCTAAGCCTCTCGCTGCGAAACTGTTCACGCGTTCTGTCGCAATCGATCCATAAATCGAACAGAACGTATCCTGTCCCATAACCGAGATTCGTTAAATAAAAAGGAGAAATAGCAAAGTCAAAGTGGTTAGTTTTCTGAGAACCCTGAAGCACCTCTCAAGGGTGCGTCGTAATGTGTCCCTTTTCGATGATTTAACTGCTTTCCTCGCCATTTTTATGAACTGTTAAACTAACCTAATATGATTGTTCTATCACGCCTAACAAATATAATATTTTTGGGAAATCGGATTATCATGCTAGGTCCCTTAATGCTTTTTAAATCAGATAATCACGATCGAATTAGTATTATATGTTGCATATTGCTAAAATCAACTCAGATTAGTTTAATAGTTAACGCATGTCCCTTCAATTATTTATGCTGAGCTAGTAAGGATATCCTGCCTCTGGAGTTATCGACGAGCGAATTACTCCTCTCGGTAGTTACAGTCCCCCGAACCCTCAATCTCTACCTTGCGGGTGTATATTGAGAGACCCCCACACCAGGGATCACAAGGGAACCTACGGCCGTCGTGGTCAAACATAATTGCACTCCCTTTATGTCACGATAACCGGGTTTTGTCAGTTTTTCTCATTATCGTTAAAAACTGAATGGCGACTCCTATATTACTAGTCAATCGGGTGTATACTCACAGGAAATCCAATTACACTTGATTTAATAAAAAGAATCGTCACACCCACGAGGGACAAGGTCACGCATTAGCCTCGCGCTTTTTCGACCCCCTCACAGTGGCGACTCCACTGGGGATAGTGAAGGAAATACTCGTGCTTGTAGGTAATCAAAATAGCCGAAGGGTGAAACGATCCTACCCCGCGTTTATTTCCCCATCAAGTTGGGACGACCTGAAAATCAGCATATTAATGTGAACGGGCAGAACATCATAACGAATCTCGGCTCCCTCGGGAGTTGGGACTAAGGATACCTTTTTTCGCCAATAGGGGGGTGCATACGCCGCGCATGTTTCCCACTCGGTACTTGTGCAGGTAGTACACCTATCCCGAACCCAATCGCTCGCCCATTAGGTCCCTCTCGCCTGCATGCCCCCTTGGCTTGCCCTTGCGGGATGGCCTCTTGAGCGAAATTCGTCTGTTGAAGACACTACCTCGACCGGGGCATGTGTTGGATCTACGATAGAAGCGGTACCAAGCCAGGCGCACATAAACTACCCATAGAAGCCTATCATAAACTACGTGGAATATTTAATTTTCAAATCCATGTTTGTAATGTAGTTATGTGTAGCGAACTATGTGACTATGTTATGATTGTGCGTACGAATAATGCTAAACAAATAATGCTAGAAAACTAACGACCTTAAAAATTGCCCAAACATTCATAAACCAATTGGCCAAAGAGTTATACCACAATACGTGTTCCGCAAACCCGAACGATCGCCACAAAAAAAGCGACATTCGGGATGGCCTGTAACGAATCCCACAAACGCTGCACAACGCGTAAAGGACGTTATAAGGCAAGCACGCAAAATTAAAGTCGCAAAAACAAAAATATACGCAAACAGAAAACGAGAACCAGCCAGGGACGCATTTTCAACGCCCCTGGCTGGGCGCCGAAATTTCTCACGCCCACTGCTGGGCGCTGAAGTTGCTGCCTGGCCTTTTGGTCAGGCACAGCAGCCTCGGTGCCCGCGCAAAAAAACACGTAACAAAAAAAACTTTTCGTGAAAATTGCTGCAAGGGCGTATGAAAAGGCACTCGATTTCAAAAGCGACTTGTAAAAAATAAATAACTCTTTGTGTCGTTGTTAGGCCTCCTACGACGACGATGTTCGGCTCAAAAACCGAGCACGCTAATTGAAATAACCTTGAATGTCACATGGGCAAAGTATTCAAAGAAAATAATGTTCAAATGAAGTTTTCAAGGAAAAAATAATGTTCGAATAAAAAAAATAAATCCGAGTCTAGACTAGGCTATGCCAAAGTACAATCTAAATCCTAAGTCTTAGTTGTCTTATCCATAGAATCGGTCCTAATACTTGGTGTCGTTCTGCAAACTAAAAGGTTAAACCATATTGAGTCTCCCCTCCTAACATTTAAATCAATGAGCACCCATATGTAATTGTCATCCCTTGCTAAGAATCCACGGCCTCAATACTCTCTCTCACCAATAAAAATAATATATTATAGTATTTGCAAAATGGAAACAGTCACATTCTGGAAATCATTCCCCCATGGTCGCACAACCCCCAAAGTGAACCTAAGGTGTCAATACCATTAGCAAAAAATTAATGGCCTCAAGGCTTATAATCACATTGGGTCACGACTATCATAGTCCTCTCGAGTCACTCACTCCTTTAAATAGTACTAAGTACGGACTAAAAGATTTTCCATGAATGCAAAATGACGAACCATGAAAATACCCAAATCGGCATGCCATAAGGCTACCATTGGGGTAAAAGCAATACACACTAAGAGAGAAGCCGCACTAATGATTCTAGTCTTACAAAAATGAAAATTCGATCTCCCCAACTAACTACCTTGCCAACATTAAGCAAAATGGCGCATGACAAATGAACACCCAAGGGTTAAAATCTAAAGTGTCAATCAACGAAAATTATGGTCCAATTAGCCTAAGTCTGAGAGTCGCTTGGTCAAGTATTATAGGCTTACGCCATGTCATTATTTTGAGTCTAGGCCACCTCCCTGTATTCATACATGGGTTATAATCAGAAAGATTAATGAAAGTTTGAGTCTAAATCACAACTTCCAATTAAATCCCGTAAAACCGGAATCTGAAAAGAAACAAAAAATTACTTTCGATGTAATTCTTTCGTTAAAATTCAATAAGGTAGAAACAACATTTTGAATCTACGCTATTTGCATACTTTAAGAAACGACTAAATACGCTTGCAAAGTAAGACAATTTAAAGGTCCACCCTAGGCCTACTAAAATTAAAGGTCCACTATAGGCCTACCAAACGAGGCTCACTCAGTCTCGCCTCGTGACTCAAAGACCACTACCATCTACCTTTTAGCCCAAATTAAAAATTGAAGAATTTATGATTGGGAGGAATCCCAAGAAAAAAAGAAAGAAAAAATAGGAAGAGAAAAGGGAGAGCGAAAAGAGCAAGCCAGGGAATACTTATCCCGTAGTGCAACATTTACCTAAGTAAACGAAGGAAAAGAATTGAGTCAACCAATCCAAATCATAAAATTCTACGATGTCTACCCTTTCCAATCCTTATGCTCTTAGACACCTTCGCTCTGGGGTCCCTGTTCAGCTCATTTTAACCTATCCATGTTCTCATTGCCATGACCCAAGAAACCATTACCTCAACTCTTGTTTTTGAACTTGTTATCAACCGCAAACCACGCACAGCCATTGACACGTGCGTCATTCCCATTATTTCCAAAGCCCAAACCTGTTCTTACGCCACCATTAGCATAATGACCATATAACTTGTGTGGATACATCCTGTTGATATACCCTTGAGCCGCCCTCATGCTACTCATTGGCCTTGATTGATGTAAACTCGTGACACTAGCTTGAGGCTGCAAATTGCGAGCCCTAACAGATATAATCCTCATGCTTGACCAATACCTATACAACCTCTCCTATCTCATTTAACCCATCTTTCAAGCCGTCTTGAGTCACAAACAAAAAAAAGGGAAACAAATGAAAGTGCAAAAAAATAATAAAATAAAAAGAAACTTTGCAAAAGCGCCTCTAAAGTTAGTCTAAAAAGTTAAAGAAGCATTTAGCGCACCAAAAAAAAAGATCCACCCAGAAATAAATTTCAGCGCCCACAGCTGGGCGCCGAAATCTTTAGCGCCCTAGCCTGGGCGCTGAATCTCTCTGCTTGCTAAAATTTGTCCAGAAGTGCTCGTCATTTTATCCGCACATGCACGGAAAAATAACGAACACTTGGGGGGTACAACACGTATTCAGATATACGTACCACCAAAAAATACATGTACTCAAAACAAATATAAAACAAATATAAAACAAATTTTTGGCAGTAGATTTAAATAATAATAAACTTCAGTTATTCTACCGTTTCAAATAATATGTTTCCACCTATTCTACCGATTCAAATAATATGTTTCCACCTCAGAACATACTTGTTTAAAATCGACATTCTATGAAACCATTTTCTAGGCCAAGAACTACGCAAGACCTGATTCCAAATTAAATCTATTTAAGGCGGATACGTAGGCAATCCATGATTCGGTCCAACCAATTCGCAAAAATATTAAAAGCCTATAGAAAAACAAGAATAAGAAATAGAGTCCCTTATTGAAATTTAATTACTTGCAACCCAAGTCGAAAGAAAAATTTAAGTCAAAGGAAAAATCCAAGTCACCAAGATGCCAAATTAAAGAGCACACATCGAAAAATAATAAGGGCACGTACCCTTGCCAGAAGGAGCACTCACACTCCTAGGCACTTAGCCAAGACTCAAAAGATCACTCTGCCTCAATTGAATGGGGGCTAACGCAAGCGTCCATGACCTCTAAAATACTCGACTTGACCCTCCCTAAAGCGAACTAACTCACTTAAAGACCCTCTTTCACCACTAGACATAGTCGTTCGCTTAAAGACCTTCTTTCACCCCTAGACACAGTCATCGCCAACAAGTAGTAAAGGCGGTAAGCTTGCAATGAAAAAGATTGTTCTACGGCGTCGCCCCATCGTTTCTTCGAACTCAGGGCACCCGTTCATGGTAGTTCAAATGCTTGCTAATCCCCTTTGAAAAAAAAGAAACAGACATTGTGAATAGGACTTGGCACTTAACCAAGGCTCATCCTACTCAGACATATGACACGGGCATCTAAAATCGAAATCTGAAAACATTATTAATGGGAAGACATAAACAGCAATTGGGGGCTAAAAATTGAAATGAAAGAGATAGGGAAGGAACTAAGTATACCTTGACCTTTTATACAGACATACACCAAGTAAATCTAAGTCAATTTGAAAACGGTTTATATTCCCGCAATTTTGGAAAAGATGGCCCTAAAAGCCTAAAGCATATGCCAAACGGGCACAAGTATGTCTTGACGCCTGCACCCTGGCTTCCAGCAAATCCTTAGACAGCATTCCAAAAATCGTAACAGTATTTTGATTCACTCATGTAATCTTGTACGAACCCTTCTATAAGTCAAACTTACTTAGGACACCTCGGGTTGTACATAGTAGGACTCGGATTTCAAATAATTTTCAAAGACTTCTTCGAACATAATAAAGTGTTATTGGTTTAATCTAAGTACGCATTTATCTCGATGTTGCAAGTGAGTCAAAAGATTTCCAAATATGATTATGGGTAAAGAAAGGCACCTAGCTTTTGGTCAAGGCACACTTCGACATGTGACTACCTTGACCATGGCAATGTCGCACAATACGACATTTACAAAAAAGTAGCAGATCACTACTCGAACGTACCTCGCACTTTACGAGTCTGGTTCAAACTATTCATGATCCATGTCACCATGAACGCATAAAGACGTATGCAAAGCATTATAGCACCAAGCCAATCCCATAGCTACAATTGGGGGCTTGAGGAAAACACTCTAAAAATGCTTGTAATGATGATTTCATCGCAAATTCTCGACGCTAATGCTATACATGTGTCATAGGGGCACAATCCTAAGCTTCAAATTGTGAAAAACAAACCTTAGAATGGCTACAACCCCTCCCAAATTCTAAGCACTACTTAGAATATATAAAGTCACCCCACTAACAAGGGTAACTGAAAATCGCGAGTCACCAAAACTCCGATCAAATCACTGCACATAACGCTCGCCCTATAAAGCGCCCGTTACACAGTCTACACCGTTCCAAAACAAAAGCGAAAGAAAAAAAAACCAAGGATAAGAACTGTCAAAATATACCCAGAAATCATTTTCAACGCCCAGAGCTGGGCGCCGATATCTTTAACGCCCCAGCTTGGGCGCTGAATCTTTCTGCTAGCCAAATTTTGCCCAGATATAAAAATAAGAAAGAAACACCTATGAATCCTCGCATCGAACGAAGTAATAAGCCGTGCAAACCCATGCAGAAAATGCCACACTTGTTCGGACACCTGAACAAGGCATGATGAAATACTCCAATGCAAAAAATAATAATATCCCAACACCTGGAGAAATGTTCTAAGACACGCCGTTAGGCCACACAAGCCTACGTCGCACCATAAGTTCAACCGTCCCACGGTACAAGTCTAAAAGAAGAGTAAGGCATGTTGCACTAATGTAGGCACGACCAAGAGCACGTGTAAAAGAAGAAAAGACTACTTATCGCCCAAATTCAAAATGCAAGCCACACGACTTCTACATTAAGGATTAAAGGTAGCAAAATATTACCTACCACGAAAGGGATAGCTCGCACCTACACGAGTGGAACCCCAAGGCATCTTTCTCGAAAGAACCTACAAAATCGTACGCCAAAAGGAAGAATCCCAACATGCATACTTGGGGGCTCCAAGCTACGAAACAACCATAGCAAGATAAAAAATCTCGAAGCAAATGTTTGAACCATCGAAAGGGCACGATGTTTGAGCCCACTTCATGAATGGGCCTGACCCCTACCAAGCTTCTAAGAAAACTATTCAAAATCAGTCATTGTTCAAAAAAAAAATGATTCAAGCAAACTGATTAATGGACCGCAAACAACGGCCATTCTATGAACGCTCGTTCGCACATACATATCATCATTCTAAGTATCGAACATTCACGAACACGTTCAAAAAATATAAGAGCGATCAAAGTCTTACACCTCAAGGTATGTTCCTCGGGCCATATAGACTCGCCCGACTATTGCAATAACTGCACGCCTTAAGAGCAACAGTTCCTTAAAATAATCGCCCCAAAGTGACAAGCACCGTAGTCCACCACTCGGCTACGGCTTCTCAAGAAAATCATCACGTTCTAAAAACAAAGGAAAAAAAACAAAAGAAAAGAGAATACATAGAACTTCCAAGTGAAATAAACGAATGAACAAGAGGCCAAATGTGTCATCAAAAGACCAGCCCAAACAACGCTTTCAACGCCCCACCTGGGCGTGAACTATTTCAGCGCCCAGACCTGGGCGCCAAAAATGTACCCATGCTCAAAAAAGGCCCTAACTTCTAGTGGGCCCTACCATACTCATTCGACTTAAAAATTGCTGAAAGTCGCACCTCACGACTTTGTTAAGAGTAGCACACTACTACAAAGGTCGCTCGCACATACGAGCATGACCCCAAACATGATTACAAGATGCAAAAAACAACCGACGAGCCCCAGTGCTTGGGGGCTCACAAAAAAATAGACTCCAACGAGGAGCGCGCGATCAAAATCACATTCCCAGACTGCGCCACTTACCATATCATGTTTGGATATCTCAAAAAATATATTGTTAAACAAAAATATGCACAGTGTGGACCCACCTATAGGACACATCTAATCAGGAAATATTAAGACCCACCAACAGGTTGTAATCACAAAAGCCCTTCTACATAGGGAAAATAAGAAATTCAAAATGGGCTCGCCCACCCTCAGCGGGCGGGTTCTGCGTCACTAGCCGCGCAGGTCCTCAGTTTTCGACAAAAAATAAAGTCTTCAAATTTAAAATAGGCTCGCCATCTTCAGCCGGCGGGGTCTACGGCGCAAACCACGTAGGTCCTTATTTAAAAAAAAAAAAAGCAAAATAAAATTTCAAAACAGATTCGTCCACTTCTATCGGACGGGGGGTCCACCCTCAGCGGACAGGCTCACCATCTTCAGCCGGCGGGGTCTACGGCGTAAACCACGTAGGTCCTTATTTTCATAAAAAAAGAAACAAAAATTTCAAACAGATTCGTCCACTTCTATCGGACGGGGGGTCCACCCTCAGCGGACAGGCTCGCCATCTTCAGCCGGCGGGGTCTACGTCACAAACCGCGTAGGTCCTTATTTTAAAAAAAAAAACAAAAATTTCAAACAGATTCGTCCACTTCTATCGGACGGGGGGTCCACCCTCAGCGGACAGGCTCGCCATCTTCAGCCGGCGGGGTCTACGTCACAAACCGCGTAGGTCCTTATTTTCAAAAACATCAAACAGATTCGTCCACTTCTATCGGACGGGGGGTCCACCCTCAGCGGACAGGCTCGCCCACCTTCAGCGGGCGGGGTCTGCGTCACTAACAGCGCAGGTCCTTAGTCGCTGCAGCGATAACTTTTATCGCTTTTCCCTTTTTCCGAAAATCAAAGGATCGGTTTTCCCTTTTTCCGAAAATCAAAGGATCGGTTTTCCCTTTTTCCGAAAATCAAAGGATCAGTTTTCCCTTTTTCCGAAAATCAAAGGATCGGTTTTCCCTTTTTCAGAAAATTAAAGGATTGGTTTTCCCTTTTTCCAAAAATTAAAGGATTGGTTTTTCGTTTTTCCAAAAAAGAGCGATGTGCTGGATTTTCCTTCGTTTTACGTCCTATAAAAACAAGGGGGTTTTCTCGTTTAGCTAGCCCTGAAAATGAGAATCTTTAAAAACGTTTTACCTCGTGATTGGGCTTGGCCAGGCCCAATTACACTTTACAGCTTTAATTTCGAAAACATTTGTAGCTACTCCCAATGACAAAGTGAGGGAGTTTCTACGCATCTTTAGATCCTTCCAATGACGAAGTGAGGAAGTTTCTATACTATCAGTTGACAAATCCCAATGACGCGTGAGGGATATGTCGACACTTCAAGTGATAACCCTTAAGTCAAATGTTATCACTCGGGGGCTCGTGAGACCCTCGCAAAACAGGTCACATACACCATGGCTTGTGTGACGCACCCCGTCCAATACTTTGACCATCGTCTTACTCCAAGACTCAGTCAAAGTGGGGGCTAACTGTAGACACCTACTTTTGTCCCCATTCCCGCAAGGGAAAGGTTCGATGATGAAAGCATAAAAACTCCACTTGACAACGCATCTCCTATAAAATAAACGAATCTCGATTCCCCATTTCATTTCACCCGAAACCTGCTATTTATGGAAACCTGCTAAAAATAGTAACTGCCGTAAAAGGTAGCTTCTAAAAGTGGCAAATCATAAAAGATAGAAACTTGTCAGAATTAGGTGTTGCATCCCAACATAAATCCTAAATGAGATAGAAAACTGCGAGAATCCTATTCCTAATGTGATTCGGAAATAAGAGTTACGTATTAATTGAAATCCTAACGAGCCTAGAGTTCGTAACGGGCCCAGACGCATTCCGTCACAAAATTAATACGCGCTAAAAGACTCGAATTAATCTCAAACTCTACGGATTTCAGGAATCCGAATCTGACAAAGAATTCGGCCCAGACATCATTTTCAACGCCCAGAGCTGGGCGCCGAAATCTTTGACGCCCAGCCCTGGGTGCTGAAATTGCATGGATCTCTATTTTCAACGCCCAGCCCTGGGCGCCGAAATCTTTGACGCCCAGAGCTGGGCGCCGAAATTACCTGGGACGTGTTTTTTCCTAATTCTTTATGGATTAGAACTCTGCAATTCTATCTTTCCACGAACTCTTCCCTATAAATAGGCCCCTAGTTTCGGCGTGAAAGAACACACAACAACACATAATATATTCTGAGTATTGACTCTAAACCCCTTAGCCTAAGCCTCTCGCTGCGAAACTGTTCACGCGTTCTGTCGCAATCGATCCATAAATCGAACAGAACGTATCCTGTCCCATAACCGAGATTCGTTAAATAAAAAGGAGAAATAGCAAAGTCAAAGTGGTTAGTTTTCTGAGAACCCTGACGCACCTCTCAAGGGTGCGTCGTAATGTGTCCCTTTTCGATGATTTAACTGCTTTCCTCGCCCTTTTTATGAACTGTTAAACTAACCTAATATGATTGTTCTATCACGCCTAAAAAATATAATATTTTTGGGAAATCGGATTATCATGCTAGGTCCCTTAATGCTATTTAAATCAGATAATCACGATCGAATTAGTATTATATGTTGCATATTGCTAAAATCAACTCAGATTAGTTTAATAGTTAACGCATGTCCCTTCAATTATTTATGCTGAGCTAGTAAGGATATATATCCTGCCTCTGGAGTTATCGACGAGCGAATTACTCCTCTCGGTAGTTACAGTCCCCCGAACCCTCAATCTCTACCTTGCGGGTGTATATTGAGAGACCCCCACACCAGGGATCACAAGGGAACCTACGGCCGTCGTGGTCAAACATAATTGTACTCCCTTTATGTCACGATAACCGGGTTTTGTCAGTTTTTCTCATTATCGTTAAAAACTGAATGGCGACTCCTATATTACTAGTCAATTGGTTGTATACTCACAGGAAATCCAATTACACTTGATTGAATAAAAAGAATCGTCACACCCACGAGGGACAAGGTCACGCATTAGCCTCGGGCTTTTTCGACCCCCTCACAATTCCCTGATCGGCACCAAGTGGTAGGACCAGTCCTAGGCATAAGATAAGCTAAAGTTTAGGTTCCCAAATTTTCAAGCATTACTTAGTCTAGACTTCGACTCTCTAAATTGGTGTTTTCTTTTCGCTCTTTCTTCTGTCGGTACACTTTTTGGGGGGTTTTTTTTTTTATTTTGGTCATTCTTTGGATTTTCGAAACACTTGCCCATGTGACATTCATAGTTGTTAGCATGTTCGGTTTTGGTGCCGAGCATTGCCGTCGTAGGAGGCCTAACGACGACACAAAGAGTTATTAATTTTTCGCGAGTCGCCTTTTGAAATCGAGTGCTTTTCTTACGCCCTCGTATCAATTCTTTTGATGAGCATTTTTTGTGCTACGTACTTTCTTTTTGCTTGGGCACCGAGGCTGCTGCGCCTGACCAGAAAGCCAAGCAGCAACTTCAGCGCCCAGCAGTGGGCGTGAGAAATTTTGGCGCCCAGCCAGGGGCGTTAAAAATGCGTCCCTGGCTGGTTCTCGTTTTCTGTTTTCTGTTTATGCGACTTCGATTTGCGTGCTTGCCTAATAACGTCCTTTACGCGTAACAGCGTTTGTGGGATTTGTTACAGGCCATCCCGAGCGTCGCTTATTTTGTGGCGATCATTCGGGTTTGCGGAACACGTGTTTCGGTATAACTCTTTGACAAATTAGTCTATGAATGTTTGGGCAATATTTAAGGTCATTGGTTTTCTAGGATAGTTTGTCACACACAATCACATATTTCGCTACACATAAATACATTACAAACATGGATTTGAAAATTAAATATGCCACATAGTTTATGATAGGCTTCTATGGGTAGTATTTGCGCCTGGCTTGGTACCGCTTCTATCGTAGATCCAACACATGCCCCGGTCGAGGTAGTGTCTTCAACAGACGAATTTCGCTCAAGAGGCCAACTCGCAAGTGCAAGCCAAGGGGGCAGGCAGGCGAGAGGGACCTAATGGGCGAGCGATTGGGTTCGGGATAGGTGTACTACCTGCGTAAGTACCGAGTGGGAAACATGCGCGGCGTATGCACCCCCCTATTGGCGAAAAAAGGTATCCTTAGTCCCAACTCCCGAGGGAGCCGAGATTCGTTATGATGTTCTGCCCGTTCACATTAATATGCTGATTTTCAGGTCGTCCAAACTTGATGGGGAATTAAACGCGGGGTAGGATCGTTTCACCCTTCGGCTATTTTGATTACCTACAAGCACGAGTATTTCCTTCACTATCCCCAGTGGAGTCGCCACTGTGAGGGGGTCGAAAAAGCGCGAGGCTAATGCGTGACCTTGTCCCTCGTGGGTGTGACGATTCTTTTTATTCAATCAAGTGTAATTGGATTTCCTGTGAGTATACACCCAATTGACTAGTAATATAGGAGTCGCCATTCAGTTTTTAACGACAATGAGAAAAACTGACAAAACCCGGTTATCGTGACATAAAGGGAGTGCAATTATGTTTGACCATGACGGCCGTAGGTTCCTTTGTGATCCCTGGTGTGGGGATCTCTCAATATACACCCGCAAGGTAGAGATTGAGGGTTCGGGGAACTGTAACTACCAAGAGGAGTAATACGCTCGTCGATAACTCCAGAGGCAGGATATCCTTACTAGCTCAGCATAAATAATTGAAGGGACATGCGTTAACTATTAAACTAATCTGAGTTGATTTTAGTAATATGCAACATATAATACTAATTCGATCGTGGTTATCGGATTTAAATAGCATTAAGGGACCTAGCATGATAATCCGATTTCCCAAAAATATTATATTTGTTAGGCGTGATAGAACAATCATATTAGGTTAGTTTAACAATTCATAAAAAGGGCGAGGAAAGCAGTTAAATCATCGAAAAGGGACACATTACGACGCACCCTTGAGAGGTGCGTCACGGTTCTACGAAAACTAACCACTTTGACTTTGCTATTTCTCCTTTTTAACGAATCTCAATTATGGGACAGGATACATTCTGTTCGATTTATGGATCGATTGCGACAGAACGAGTGAACAATTTCGCAGCGAGAGGCTTAGGCCAAGGGTTGGAGTCAATACTCAGAATATAATTATGTGTTGTTGTGTGTTCTTTCACGTTGAAACTAGGGGCCTATTTATAGGGAAGAGTTCGTGGAAAGATAGAATTGCAGAGTTCTAATCCACAAAGAATTAGGAAAAGAGACGTACCTAGGTATTTTCAGCGCCCAGGCCTGGGCGCCGAAGATTTCGACGCCCAGAGCCAGGCGTTGAAAATAGGGTCTGGGCAGCTTTGTTTAGTCAGATTCGGATTCCTAAAATTCGTAGTGTTTGAGATTAATTCGAGTCTTTTAGCGCGTATCAATTTTGTGACGGAATGCGTCTGGGCCCGTTACGAACTCTAGGCTCGTTAGGATTTTAATTAATACGTAACTCTTATTTCCGAATCCTATTGGGAATAGGATTCTTGCAGTTTTCTATCTCATTTAGGATTTATGTTGGAATGCAACACCTAGTTCTGACAGGTTTCTATCTTTTATGATTTGCCACTTTTAGAAGCTACTTTTTACGGTAGTTACTATTTTTAGCAGGTTTCCATAAATAGCAGGTTTCGGGTGAAATGAAATGGGGAATCGAGATTCGTTTATTTTATAGGAGATCCGTTGTCAAGTGGAGTTTTTATGCTTTCATCATCGAACCTTTCCCTTGCGGGAACGGGGACTAAAGTAGGTGTCTCCACTATGTATAAGTATCAACGGCGACCTTTGTCTTGAGGTCGTAATCCGGTTTTATCTTTTGAGGTTATCCAAACACGGGACTTCGTACAGTGTAGTCTGGGAATACCGTTTTAACTTTGCACACTTTCTTTTGAAATATATATTTTCTTTCGAGCCCCCAAGCACTAGTGCTTGACGGTCATTTTTTGTCAAAGAGGTTCCTACGCATTTTGTAATGTCTTTGATCGTGTTTGGGATCGTGCTCGTAAGTGCGAGCGATCTTTGTAGTGGTGTGCTACTTTGACAAAGTCGTGAGGTGCGACTTTCGGCAATTTTCAAGTCGAATGAATATGGCAGGGCCCCCTAGAAGTTAGGGCCTTTTTTGAGCCTGGGTACATTTTTGGCGCTCATGCCTGGGCGTTGAAATAATTCACGCCCAGGTGGGGCGTTGAAAGTGCTGTTTGGGCTGGTCTTTTGATGACACAGTTGGCCTTTTGTTCATTCGTTTATTTCACTTGGAAGTTCTATGTATTTTCTTTTCTTTTATTTTTTCTTTATTTTTAGAACGTGATGATTTTCTTGAGAAGCCGTAGCCGATTGGTGGACTACGGTGCTTGTCGCTCTGGGGCGATTATTTTAAGGAATTGTTGCTCTTAAGGCGTACAGTTATTGTGACAGTTGGGCGAGTCTATATGGCCCGAGGAACATACCTTGAGGCGTAAGACTTTGACCGCTCTTATTGTTGTATATGCCTTTTGAACGCGTTCGTGAATGTTCGATACTTAGAATGATGATATGTATGTGCGAACGAGCGTTCATAGAATGGCCGTTGTTTGCGGTCCATTAATCAGTTTGCTTGAATCATTGTTTTTTGAGCAATGACTGATTTTGAATAGTTTGCTTAGAAGCTTGATAGGGTTCACGCCCATTCATGAAGTGGGCTCAAACATCGTGCCCTTTCGATTGTTCAAACATTTGCTTCGAGATTTTTTTAATTTGTTATGGTTGTTTCGTAGCTTGGAGCCCCCAAGTATGCATGTTGGGATGCTTCCTTTTGGCGTACGGTTTTTGTAGGTTCTTTCGAGAAAGATGCCTTGGGGTTTCCCTCGTGTAGGTGCGAGCTATCCCTTCCGTGGTAGGTAATGTTTTGCTACCTTTAATCCTTAATGTAGAAGTCGTGTGGCTTGCATTTGGGCGATAAGTAGTCTTTGCCTCTTACTCTTGGTCGTGCTTGCATTAGTGTAATGTGCCTTACTTTTTTAGACTTGTACTATGGGATGGTTGAACTTATGGTGCAACGTAGGCTTGTGTGGCCTAACGGCGTGTCTTAGAACATTTCTTCAAGTGTTGGGATATTATTATTTTTTGCATTGGAGTACTTCATCATGCCTCGTTCAGGTGTTCGAACAAGTGTAGCATCTTCTGCGTGGGTTTGCACGGCTTATTACTTCGTTCGATGCGAGGATTCATAGGTGTTTCTTTCTTATTTTTATATCTGGGCAAAACATGTCTAGCAGAAAGATTCAGCACCCAGGCTGGGGCGTTAAGATATCGGCGCCCAGCTCTGGGCGTTGAAAATGATTTATGGGTATATTTTGACAGTTCTTATCCTTGATTTTTTTTCTTTCTCTTTTGCTTTGGAAAGATGTAGACTGTGTAACGAGCGCTTTATAGGGCGAACGTTATGTGCAGTAGTTTGATCGGAGTTTTGGTGACTTGCGATTTTCAGTTACCCTTATTAGTGGGGTGACTTTATATATTCTAAGTAGCGCTTAGAATTTGGGAGGGGTTGTAGCCATTCTAAGGTTCGCTTTACACGATCAAACCTTAGGATTGTGCCCCTATGATGTATGTATAGCATTAGCGTCGAGAATTTGCGATAAAATCGTCATTTCGAGCATTTTTAGAGTTTTTTTCTCAAGCCCCCAATTGTAGCTACAGGATTGGCTTGGTGCTATAATGCTTTGCATACGCCTTTATGCATTCATGGTGACACGGATCATGACTAGTTTGAACCAGACTCGTTTAGTGCGAGGTACGTTCGAGTAGTGATCTGCTACTTCTCTTGTAAATGTTGTATTATGCGAAATTGCCATGGTCAAGGTAGTCACATGTTGAAGTGTGCCTTCTCCAAAACCTAGGTTCCTTTCTTTACCCATAATCATATGTAGAAATATTTTTGACTCACTTGCAACATCGGGATAAACGCATACTTAAATTAAACC